>NC_051219.1:3343136-3360636 GCF_015220715.1 Pygocentrus nattereri
GAGTGAGAGAGAGAGTGAGAGAGAGAGAGAGAGAGAGAGTGAGAGAGAGAGAGAGAGAGAGCCAGAGAGAGAGAGAGAGAGAGAGAGAGAGCCAGAGAGAGAGAGAGAGAGAGAGAGAGAGAGCCAGAGAGAGAGAGAGAGAGAGAGAGAGCCAGAGAGAGAGAGAGAGAGAGAGAGAACGGTTAACTAAAGAGAAAATATAAAAATATTTCAGTCTGATAAGTTTATCTGCTACTAAATATGAATAAATAAATTCCTGCGTTATTATTATTATTATTATTATTATTATTATCATTTATTCGTATCAGTAAAGCTAAAGTCGGTACTTCATGTTCTCTATGATCATTAAAGGGATGTGATGTTAAAGAGTCCTGAAGAGCTTCGCTTTGACCTGAGGAGGCTGAGCAGCTGTACAGGAGCAGGAGAGAACACCCCTAACCTGCCTGTACTGTAGCCTAATGAGGCTCTACAGCACATTCGCGATGTTTTCCGTCTTCCATTCATCGTGTAATATTCACCGGTTCACAGAGCAGCTGGTGTTTTCAGGCGGCGTAAAAAGAACAAAAACAAAGGGAGCAGGTTTTGATGTGAGAGCCGTAACACTCACTCAGAGCCGGGCGGTAACACTGCAACACTACAGACCCCCCTTACTTATGAACTGTGAAGAAACGTAAAGCGGTCGTGACTCAAGGGTGAACAGAGGAGCTCAGCTCCAGATGTTCCAGCAAAACAACGTCAAAAGCATTGTTCATTCAGCAGGCAGTGGAGAGGATTGCGCTGCAGAAAGGTTGCGTACAGAATGGAAGACTACAGTAAAGATGTTGGATTTATGGTAGAAGTACCGTAGATCACAGGAGAATACAGTCCTGGTTGACTCTGTAGAGAATAGTACAGATCTGTCAGGGGAAAAGTGGACAGAGCGGAGCAGATTATTCACTCAGAACATCATCCTTTTCAGCCGGGTTCGCTTCTCTGAGCTAACAGGCTAGCCATGCAAACATTGCAATGCAGTTATCTTGAGAAGTTTAAACATAGATGCAAAGATTTTTGCCAATCCGATTAAATACAATCAGATTACAGATTCAGACGGAGGAGTTTATGCTCACTCTGTTCAACAATCTGATGGAAAATCTCTGTTGACATGCTCACTACAAAGAATCGACGCACATGCGTGGAGAACCACTTAGTGTAGACGTTACCATGACAGCGAACATCACGTGAGGTCCAGTCAGAGTGAGATGAGCAGCAGTGAGCAGTGATTGTGTTTTTAACTGCTTTAAAATGACGTCAGACTCAGGAAAACGTCCTTCACACGTCCTTATTAAAGAAGGCCGAGAGGAAGACGTCGTGCTCTGAGACGCATAAGCTGGACGTCCGTCCCACCGCCGTCTTTTAAAGATCAGAGCATGAACTTCGTCTCCTCTGCAGACCAGCTTCTGCTCCGCCGTGTTGAACGGTATAAACTCTCACTGTGACGCGACGCACAAGCAGAACGGACTGAAACTTTCCGATAGGGAATGTAATCGGATACAGGCGTTTACACGGATATTATTCTTCTATTTAACAGATTATTTAGAGGTTTACCCACTTTGTTGAATAGTATTCCGAATGGCATCAATCAGACTAGACTGTTCCGACTGAGGTGTTTACATGGGCGAATTCTATTCTGATTGAGCTATTAGTTGGATTATTATTAGGCTGCATGTAAACGTGGCTATTGTGAGTAACTGCTTTGTGTCTGGCTATAAACCTGGTGTATAGCTGTGCTGTAGTGCCTTCCTCTTCCTAGTCTAATTCATGTGGCCAGACATATAAAGCAACACACACTGCATTTATAGATAGACTACAAAAATATCTTGCAAAAGATATATGAAATGTAAGCCATTTAGCTATTATCTCATTATGATTATATAATTAATAACATAACAACTTTGTCTTCTTCTGATCACAAAAGAGTTAACTCATTATATCAAGATAACAATCCAGAAAACTACCTCATGGGCTCTACAGACGTCCGTAATAACCCGTTTAATTGAAAGTACAGGCCAAATTTACACGTCAGCTACCCGAATGATGCGGCTATACAGAACATCTACAATCAACAACTGCAAGTTTATTTTTTAGACAGTTTGCATGAGCAATTAAGAGAGTTTGCCTAAACCTCTGGTGGTAGCTAGCTGTAAAACTCCCTAGTGGCCCCTAGTGGCCAGTGGCTTAAACGCACCCTCCATTTCCATTCAAATCATAGTAAAGCTACTTAAACAGTATCCACACATACAGACTTTACCTCAACATTACATGAAACTGCCATATTTTCTGCTTCTGAGCCGGCGAGTTCGCTCGGCTGCGCTGGAGCAGAAAATACATACCAAAAAAAGGAAAACCGGACTCCGAGCGGAATCCCGTCCACACGTGTGAGAGATACATCTCTAAGGATACATTACATCAGTCACGTTATAGACTTTATTGACTGCCGTCTCTGAGGGATGAGCTTAGTGCTCACTGCTCCCCTCGCAGTGTCCAGCTCAGACAAATTAAACCCGTCGCCTTCGTCATCTTCATCATCCTCATCGCGCACAGACACATCATTCACTCTCACTAGCCCAGGCCCACAGGCTCCCTGACTGGTCATAATGTTTACACATCTGCACGGTGATGATGAAAAAACCACCGTAAAGTCAGCAGACTGGACAGATATACGGGTGATTCTCCCCCAGGGCAGCCAGGCTGAGTGAGGGAATGGACGTCTGGGACAGATGTGGATATTTACACTTAGACTGACCCCTGTGCTTTTTTTTCACCAGACAGTGCATTAAATCCTGGAATATCTGGGCCCTTAAATGTCTCGCTCTACATTTTATTGGTCAAAATCTGCATAAAAGTGGCTACAAACAGAATTATGAACTTTCCTGTCATGTATTGTGTTGATTATGCAGTCGAGTGAAATTCTATAGGCTGCAGAAAGTATTGTGTTGCATTAGTTCGCATTTAAAGTGATTGTGCTGGTGTTTGTGGTGGGCTGAGTGGACCGTGAACCATGTTCACGTTACGCCCAGAATGTTACGGCCCAATTATGACCGGCCCCTGGACTTTAAGGGGTTAATTACTACAGCTCTGTACACGAGAAAACAGTCTGCGTGTGTTTTATTGTCGCAGGTGTCCATAAGCACATTATTACAGAGTCTGTCAAGCTCACCCCCCCACCTCCCCCTCCCAACACACACACACACACACTTACACACACACACACACACACACACACACACACACACACACACACACACACACACACACACACACACACACACACACACACACACATTCCTACCTTGGTTGCAGGTCTTGCCGGTGTATCCAGGGTGACAGCGGCACTGATCCGGCCCCACACACTCACCATGCTTACAGCCCAGCTCACACACAGCTGCAGGAACAGGACAACAGTCAGCAGGTGTGTGTTTTAAAAAGTGACCGGTGTGTGCATCTGATTTATAGTCGTGTGAAAAAGTCTGGGCACCCCTGGTCAGATTGCATGTGTTGTTCATTTTCTAAGTAAGTTTTCTATATAAACGAGATCAGTAGCACTGAGACTAATAACCGATCACATTGATTTATCAGTCTACTCAGGCTTTAGCAGAGCTCAGTAACGCTGAGATTAATAACCGATCACATTGATTTATCAGTCTACTCAGACTTTAGCAGAGCTCAGTAATGCTGAGATTAATAACTGATCACATTGATTTATCAGTCTACTCAGGCTTTAGCAGAGCTCAGTAACACTGAGATTAATAACTGATCATCACATTGATTTATCAGTCTACTCAGGCTTTAGCAGAGCTCAGTAACACTGAGATTAATAACTGATCACATTGATTTATCAGTCTACTCAGGCTTTAGCAGAGCTCAGTAACGCTGAGATTAATAACTGATCACATTGATTTATCAGTCTACTCAAGCTTTAGCAGAGCTCAGTAACACTGAGATTAATAACTGATCACATTGATTTATCAGTCTACTCAGACTTTAGCAGAGCTCAGTAATGCTGAGATTAATAACTGATCACATTGATTTATCAGTCTACTCAGACTTTAGCAGAGCTCAGTAACACTGAGATTAATATCTGATCATCACATTGATTTATCAGTCTACTCAGACTTTAGCAGAGCTCAGTAACGCTGAGATTAATAACTGATCACATTGATTTATCAGTCTACTCAGACTTTAGCAGAGCTCAGTAACGCTGAGATTAATAACCGATCACATTGATTTATCAGTCTACTCAGGCTTTAGCAAAGCTCAGTAACACTGAGATTAATAACCGATCACATTGATTTATCAGTCTACTCAGGCTTTAGCAGAGCTCAGTAACGCTGAGATTAATAACCGATCACATTGATTTATCAGTCTACTCAGGCTTTAGCAGAGCTCAGTAACGCTGAGATTAATAACTGATCACATTGATTTATCAGTCTACTCAGGCTTTAGCAGAGCTCAGTAACTCTGAGATTAATAACCGATCACATTGATTTATCAGTCTGCTCAGGCTTTAGCAGAGCTC
This sequence comes from Pygocentrus nattereri, assembly GCF_015220715.1. Lineage (NCBI taxonomy): Eukaryota > Metazoa > Chordata > Actinopteri > Characiformes > Serrasalmidae > Pygocentrus > Pygocentrus nattereri. The sequence continues at coordinate 3,347,692 of NC_051219.1, forward strand.
AGTAACTCTGAGATTAATAACCGATCACATTGATTTATCAGTCTACTCAGACTTTAGCAGAGCTCAGTAACACTGAGATTAATAACCGATCACATTGATTTATCAGTCTACTCAGGCTTTAGCAGAGCTCAGTAACGCTGAGATTAATAACTGATCACATTGATTTATCAGTCTACTCAGGCTTTAGCAGAGCTCAGTAACGCTGAGATTAATAACTGATCACATTGATTTATCAGTCTACTCAGGCTTTAGCAGAGCTCAGTAACGCTGAGATTAATAACCGATCACATTGATTTATCAGTCTACTCAGGCTTTAGCAGAGCTCAGTAACACTGAGATTAATAACTGATCACATTGATTTATCAGTCTACTCAGGCTTTAGCAGAGCTCAGTAACACTGAGATTAATAACTGATCACATTGATTTATCAGTCTACTCAGACTTTAGCAGAGCTCAGTAACGCTGAGATTAATAACTGATCACATTGATTTATCAGTCTACTCAGGCTTTAGCAGAGCTCAGTAACGCTGAGATTAATAACCGATCACATTGATTTATCAGTCTACTCAGGCTTTAGCAGAGCTCAGTAACGCTGAGATTAATAACCGATCACATTGATTTATCAGTCTACTCAGGCTTTAGCAGAGCTCAGTAACTCTGAGATTAATAACCGATCACATTGATTTATCAGTCTACTCAGGCTTTAGGAGAGCTCAGTAACGCTGCGATTAATAACCGATCACATTGATTTATCAGTCTACTCAGGCTTTAGCAGAGCTCAGTAACACTGAGATTAATAACCGATCACATTGATTTATCAGTCTACTCAGGCTTTAGCAGAGCTCAGTAACGCTGAGATTAATAACCGATCACATTGATTTATCAGTCTACTCAGGCTTTAGCAGAGCTCAGTAACGCTGAGATTAATAACTGATCACATTGATTTATCAGTCTACTCAGGCTTTAGCAGAGCTCAGTAACACTGAGGTTAATAACCGATCACATTGATTTATCAGTCTACTCAGGCTTTAGCAGAGCTCAGTAACGCTGAGATTAATAACCGATCACATTGATTTATCAGTCTACTCAGGCTTTAGCAGAGCTCAGTAACGCTGAGATTAATAACTGATCACATTGATTTATCAGTCTACTCAGGCTTTAGCAGAGCTCAGTAACGCTGAGATTAATAACCGATCACATTGATTTATCAGTCTACTCAGGCTTTAGCAGAGCTCAGTAACGCTGAGATTAATAACCGATCACATTGATTTATCAGTCTACTCAGGCTTTAGCAGAGCTCAGTAACACTGAGATTAATAACTGATCACATTGATTTATCAGTCTACTCAGACTTTAGCAGAGCTCAGTAACGCTGAGATTAATAACTGATCACATTGATTTATCAGTCTACTCAGGCTTTAGCAGAGCTCAGTAACGCTGAGATTAATAACCGATCACATTGATTTATCAGTCTACTCAGGCTTTAGCAGAGCTCAGTAACGCTGAGATTAATAACCGATCACATTGATTTATCAGTCTACTCAGGCTTTAGCAGAGCTCAGTAACGCTGAGATTAATAACCGATCACATTGATTTATCAGTCTACTCAGGCTTTAGCAGAGCTCAGTAACGCTGAGATTAATAACTGATCACATTGATTTATCAGTCTACTCAGGCTTTAGCAGAGCTCAGTAACACTGAGATTAATAACTGATCACATTGATTTATCAGTCTACTCAGGCTTTAGCAGAGCTCAGTAAATCTGAGATTAATAACCGATCACATTGATTTATCAGTCTACTCAGGCTTTAGCAGATCTCAGTAACGCTGAGATTAATATCCGATCACATTGATTTATCAGTCTACTCAGGCTTTAGCAGAGCTCAGTAACACTGAGATTAATAACTGATCACATTGATTTATCAGTCTACTCAGGCTTTAGCAGAGCTCAGTAAATCTGAGATTAATAACCGATCACATTGATTTATCAGTCTACTCAAGCTTTAGCAGAGCTCAGTAACACTGAGATTAATAACTGATCACATTGATTTATCAGTCTACTCAGGCTTTAGCAGAGCTCAGTAACGCTGAGATTAATAACTGATCACATTGATTTATCAGTCTACTCAGACTTTAGCAGAGCTCAATAACGCTGAGATTAATAACTGATCACATTGATTAATCAGTCTACTCAGGCTTTAGCAGAGCTCAGTAACGCTGAGATTAATAACCGATCACATTGATTTATCAGTCTACTCAGGCTTTAGCAGAGCTCAGTAACACTGAGATTAATAACCGATCACATTGATTTATCAGTCTACTCAGGCTTTAGCAGAGCTCAGTAACACTGAGATTAATAACCGATCACATTGATTTATCAGTCTACTCAGGCTTTAGCAGAGCTCAGTAACACTGAGATTAATAACCGATCACATTGATTTATCAGTCTACTCAGGCTTGTCTAAAAATGAATTATTAAACTAAGTTATCTAAGTTTTAATTTTGTAGATAAATATTTTAAAATTACACATCATTTTTATTATTGTAATTTCTAAATGAAACATGGGCTAAATTTGTAATTCTAATATTTGTGTTCTGATGTATGTAAGTGTGTATATTCTCACGTCTACACTGCCCCCAGCTCTCTCGTGTCCAGCCCCAGCAGCAATCCACCCTGTTGCCATAACGACAGATCCCATTGGTCCATTCCATCTCTTTGGTCAGCCTATCAGAAAACAGCAACAATCATTATCACCGAATTTATCCTAGCAACTAATGCTAGGTTAGATATAAGCCTTAGAGAAAACAAATCAGATTCAGCCTAATGAGCTCAGTTTATATCACAATACCTACATTTAGAGTCGGTTATTCATTCAGTCTAATGAGAAACTGTAGAACGGACTCGGTTTATATCACAATACCTACATTTAGAGTCGGTTATTCATTCAGTCTAATGAGAAACTGTAGAACGGACTCGGTTTATATCACAATACCTACATTTAGAGCCGGTTATTCATTCAGTCTAATGAGAAACTGTAGAACGGACTCGGTTTATATCACAATACCTACATTTAGAGTCGGTTATTCATTCAGCCTAATGAGAAACTGTAGAACAGACTCGGTTTATATCACAATACCTACATTTAGAGTCGGTTATTCATTCAGTCTAATGAGAAACTGTAGAACGGACTCGGTTTATATCACAATACCTACATTTAGAGTCGGTTATTCATTCAGTCTAATGAGAAACTGTAGAACGGACTCGGTTTATATCACAATACCTACATTTAGAGTCGGTTATTCATTCAGTCTAACGAGAAACTGTAGAACGGACTCGGTTTATATCACAATACCTACATTTAGAGTCGGTTATTCATTCAGTCTAATGAGAAACTGTAGAACGGACTCGGTTTATATCACAATACCTACATTTAGAGTCGGTTATTCATTCAGCCTAACGAGAAACTGTAGAACAGACTCAGTTTATATCACAATACCTACATTTAGAGTCGGTTATTCATTCAGCCTAATGAGAAACTGTAGAACGGACTCGGTTTATATCACAATACCTACATTTAGAGTCGGTTATTCATTCAGTCTAACGAGAAACTGTAGAACGGACTCGGTTTATATCACAATACCTACATTTAGAGTCGGTTATTCATTCAGTCTAATGAGAAACTGTAGAACAGACTCGGTTTATATCACAATACCTACATTTAGAGCCGGTTATTCATTCAGCCTAATGAGAAACTGTAGAACAGACTCGGTTTATATCACAATACCTACATTTAGAGCCGGTTATTCATTCAGTCTAATGAGAAACTGTAGAACAGACTGGGTTTATATCACAATACCTACATTTAGAGTCGGTTATTCATTCAGTCTAATGAGAAACTGTAGAACGGACTCGGTTTATATCACAATACCTACATTTAGAGTCGGTTATTCATTCAGCCTAATGAGAAACTGTAGAACGGACTCGGTTTATATCACAATACCTACATTTAGAGTCGGTTATTCATTCAGCCTAATGAGAAACTGTAGAACAGACTCGGTTTATATCACAATACCTACATTTAGAGCCGGTTATTCATTCAGTCTAATGAGAAACTGTAGAACAGACTGGGTTTATATCACAATACCTACATTTAGAGTCGGTTATTCATTCAGTCTAATGAGAAACTGTAGAACGGACTCGGTTTATATCACAATACCTACATTTAGAGTCGGTTATTCATTCAGCCTAATGAGAAACTGTAGAACAGACTCGGTTTATATCACAATACCTACATTTAGAGCCGGTTATTCATTCAGCCTAATGAGAAACTGTAGAACAGACTCGGTTTATATCACAATACCTACATTTAGAGCCGGTTATTCATTCAGTCTAATGAGAAACTGTAGAACAGACTGGGTTTATATCACAATACCTACATTTAGAGTCGGTTATTCATTCAGTCTAATGAGAAACTGTAGAACGGACTCGGTTTATATCACAATACCTACATTTAGAGTCGGTTATTCATTCAGCCTAATGAGAAACTGTAGAACGGACTCGGTTTATATCACAATACCTACATTTAGAGTCAGTTATTCATTCAGCCTAATGAGAAACTGTAGAACAGACTCGGTTTATATCACAATACCTACATTTAGAGTCGGTTATTCATTCAGTCTAATGAGAAACTGTAGAACGGACTCGGTTTATATCACAATACCTACATTTAGAGTCGGTTATTCATTCAGCCTAATGAGAAACTGTAGAACAGACTCGGTTTATATCACAATACCTACATTTAGAGGCAGCTCTGATATGAACTCGAGTTATACAGTATTAGGTTTAATAGGACTTTTCCCAGCATAAGACTGTTTTACATTGTTTTTCACGTTCCTGTGATTGTAGCTGCTACTTTACCTTCCCACAGAACTCGGAGCTCTTCAGCAGTGAAATGAACGCGGCTGTGTGTCCAGGATGTTTTGTGAAGTTAATTATATGTTGAGTGGCTCTGATGCTCAGATATCAAAGTGGACGCGTTGAGGCCGGTAGCAGCTGAGCTTTAAATAGAAACTGTGGGAATGTTTGAGGGAGCGTTTAAAAACCCTCCACTTGAACTTTCCTACTGAGTGATAACATTGAACTAACCAAGCTGTTTGTATATTACAGTTTACATTACAGGCTGATAAACGTTCGCTTTTCACTGGACTGCGTCTCTGTCCGTTACAGTTTTCACCTTAAATGTTGCTAAATACAGGTTCTCCAGTTGTAAAAACAGTTCGCACCTTCCAGTTGTGTAATCCAGTTCCAGTGTTTATGCTACGTTTTCAGGATATTGTGATGACTTAATAGCAAAAACAACTTTTTGTCAATTGCCCAGTAAAAGATATTGGACTAGAGTTCATTTTAGCTTTTCCCCCAATAGCTTTTAATGAAAACTTAGCATAAATAACAGCATCTTGCAAAATGCGAAAAAGTCCTGCTTAAAATTCTGAACCCTCAAAAAAAACATTTTGAAATCATAGTTATGTTTAGTGATAATAAAAATGTGTAATAATGTGACGTGAATTATTTCTCACTAGTAGTTCATTGAAACAAGTGAAGATCACGAGCATCGAGTGTTGACTGTCGGCCTTGTCCCTTTCGTACAGGGCTTTCTCCAGATTTTCTGAATCTTCTGATGATATTATATACTGTAGATGGTGGGATTTCCAAGGTCTTCGCAATTTTATGTTGAGGAGCATTTTGTCTGAAATTGTCCCACCACTTTTAGATGCAGTTTTTCTCAGATTGGTGAACCTCTGCCCATCTTAGCTGAGAGACTCTGCCTCTCTAAAATGCTCTTTTTATAGCCAGTCATGTTTTTTTTTTATTATTACGACTTACTTTTCCAGCCTTTTGTCGCCCCGTCCCGACTTTTTGGAGATGCATTGCTGCCATCAAGTTTTAAATTACATGTTTATTCATAAATTAATGTTTTTCATATAACTGTAAAATGTCTCACTTTCAACATCTGATATGTGTTCTGTGTTCTACTGTGAATAAACTATGGGTCTATGAAATTCGCAAATCAGTGTTTTCTGTCTTTATTTACACTTATTTGCATTTTACACAGCGTCCCAACTTTTTTGACCATATTTGTTAACACTGATTTTAAAAAAATAATGACTCAAACATGTCAAAACATCATACAAAATGTCCGTAAATGTCATTTAAAATGTAACTATGTGACTATATTTTATTTAATATGGTTAAAAACACGAATAACTGTAGATTACTAAGGGTTAAAAACGCCTTCCTGTGTCTGTGCCTGGAAAACTCAGATATGCCACTCGAACAATTCCTCTCTTCTTTCTTCTGCTCTCACACACCTGCTTCAGCTGTGATAATCAGACCTTTCGGGAGCTGAATCAGGTGTGTTAGAGCTCCGAGGAGGTGCAGGGGGACTCGATGCGGCCACATACAGGAGCTACACACGGTCCAATTACACAAGACAGTACAGATTTCCACATGACTGGGTGCTGGTTAGGAAACTTCATTTTTTAAGATAAATAAGCCATGAATTCCAGAGAGTTGCCAGAAAGGATAATGACCAACACCGCAACAACAGCAGATTCAAATGTCCAGGGCCCACCGGAGGCCTGTTAAACCCTTCTATAACCTAAGAGTAGCTTGATTTGCATTGAGGTCCCTGCATTTACTGCATAATAAGCCACTAATTTTTATGGGTTAAAGTGTTGATTTTATGCTAAAGAATCTGAAAAGCCACTCAATATCTGGCAGACTGGAAGAATTTACACTCCACTACCAAAGAAAGAGCGTCTAAACCCCATGTGTCAAACACGAGGCCCGTGGCACAATCCGATTTAAAGTTTCTATTACTGTTAGCCCTTTTGACCATGATGTACACTACAGTTCCCAGAATACACTGAACCGTAAAGTGTGCTCCTACCCGTGCCAGGTGTCCAGTTCAAGCAAAGGGGCAGTTTTTAAAAATTTACTGTACGTTGGGGACGTTTAAAGGCTTAACAGTGATCTGCAGTCAATGTGGTCTTACAGGCAGCACGGTGGTGCAGGGGGTAGCGCTGTCGCCTCACAGCAAAAAGACCTTGGTCAGCAAAAAGACCTGGAGGCAGTGTTGGAGCCTATCCCAGCCGTCATCAGCCGGAAAGCAGGACATACCCTGGACAGGTCGCCAGTCCATCGCAGGGCAGACAGACCAACACAATCACAAAGCCCTGGGAAGCTGCCTGCCTTTGCCGAGTACAAAGACCACCCCTAGAGCCTTGTATTGAGAGAGAGAAGCCAGATGTGCAAACAAACCACTGGAAAGACAGAAGCGTGAGAGATTTCACTGAGGATGTACGCTGGATCGCTGAAAACTGGAACTCGAGACGGAGCTCAACATGTGTTTCATTTACTACAGCAAAGCCTTTGAATGTGTTGACCACACAAAATCCCAGAACATCCTCAGGAAAATGGGCTCACCAGAGCGCTGTTCTAATGAGGAACCTCCACACTGAACATCAAGCCTCCATCATGACGTGAAAATGGACAAACTCCACCGTGGACGGAGAGGACGCTGAAATGGTGGACAGCTCAGATCAGTCTTTAACAGCAAAGGACCCAGCGGTCAGTGAATATGACAGATCAGCAGAAGTGATGGAAGCGTCACTGATGCTGAGGAAACAAACGAACAGGTCCTCAAACAAAGCCTCATCTCTCACTCCAAACAAGACATCGTCAGATGAACCAGCTCACTGAAAACACAGTTACACTACACTCACAAAAGAGGAGGCTCTTCAAGGGTTCCTCAAGTTCTGTTTACAACTATGGGTTCTATGTAGGACCATTTCATGCCTAAACGGTTATTTGTATGGTGAAATGGTTCCTCAAAAAGATGAAGTGTGTTGTATAGGGTTCGATATAGCACTGAAAAGGGTTCTGCTATTGCTTAGATATGAAGCTTTTAACAATAGCAGAACTCTAGTGCCATACAGAACCATCCTTGTATAATTTAGCACCAAATACAGCACCAAAAGGGTTCTGCTCTTCTGCAAGCTTGACATCAGGACAATAGCAAAACCATTTTAGGTGCTGTACAGAACCTTACTGGTTGTTCTCCATTTGGAGGGGAAGCCGTGTCAAGAAGGTTTAAAAGACGTTTAAAATATCTGCCACAGCTCCAAGAGTCAGTATGTACATTTATACAGTTGAGCTCAAATCGTACTTTATTAATGTATCAATTCCTTCATGATTTCATTTTTCTCCTTTTACTCTGTTTCTTATTCGCTCTGCGTCTGTAAAACAGCTCAACACACAACCAATTTTCAACACTGGAGAAACCATTTTTAATATAAAACAGTAGTTTTAAAAGGTTTAAATCCAGAATTTGTATTAAACAGATTTGTGTTAAATTGCCTCTTTGGGTCGAGGCTTATCAGAGAGGAAGGATGTCAGGGCAGGAGAAGGCGAGTCACACTCGCTTACTATATTTCATTTATTTATTAATAATTTTGCTTATCAGGCAGCTCAGAACTTCTGTGTGTCATTGGTGTTCTCCGCTTTAATGGCTAATTAAATTTAAATCAAAATAATGTCATATTATCATTTTTATTACTGATTTTAAACAGTTAAACACAAGGTCACCTGATCATCAATGAGTCAGCCAGTTTACAAAACCCTCAGTTTTAGCCAGAAAGTCACGGGATGTCACTGGAGTCTCCGTCACTGGAGTCTCCATCATTGGAGTCACTGTCACCGGTGTTGCCGTCACTGGAGTCGCTGTCACTGAAGTCACCGTCATTGGAGTTGCCGTCACCGGTGTTGCCATCACTGGTGTCATTGTCACTGGTGTTGCTGTCACTGTTGTTGCCGTCACCGGTGTCATTGTCACCGGTGTTGCCGTCACTGGAGTCGCTGTCACTGAAGTCACCGTCATTGGAGTCGCCGTCACCGGTGTTGCCATCACTGGTGTCGTTGTCACTGGTGTTGCTGTCACTGTTGTTGCCGTCACCGGTGTCATTGTCACTGGTGTCACCGTCACTCGAGTCATTGTCACTGGTGTCACCGTCGCTGGTGCTACACCATATTCATACAACACCAGTGACTGTGACTGTGAATGAAACGTCTCCTGTCTGCATGTATAATAGGAGACGTTAATGGACGTATTATTCTGTTTTGATTATTCAGAAATAAACAGATTTTTAAATAAATGTTTCCTCCTGAATTCCCACTCCAAACGTAGGACGTTCACTGTGCAATATTTCCTTCATCAATCTGAAGAAACATTTCACCATGCGAAGAACCATTAAGCATGAAATGGCTCTATAGAGAACTTGTTCTAAATAGAACCAAAAAAAGAACCAAACCATTTTTAAGAGTGTACGAACAGTTGGAGATAAAAGAGGAAGAGCATGAATAACAGCATGGTGGATAGATACAATCGGAAAAATCGTGAAGAACAAATGAAGAGCACAGGATGCTCTGGAGATCATCTACCTGCCAGGAGTCGGAACCGACTTGACGGCACTTAATTATTGTGTTAATAATCATTTCAATTATCCTTATATGGATTTTCCAGAAAGGTCATGTGGTCCCTCTTCTGGGACCTCTACAAACGCCGACACGAGCAGAACAAACACCAACACGAGCAGAACAAACACCAACACGAGCCGACAAACACCGACACGAGCAGAACAAACACCGACATGAGCAGAACAAACACCAACACGAGCCGACAAACACAGACACGAGCAGAACAAACACCGACACGAGCAGAACAAACACCAACACGAGCCAACAAACACTGACACAAGCAGAACAAACACCGACACGAGCAGAACAAACACCGACACAAGCCGACAAACACCAACACGAGCAGAACAAATACCGACACAAGCCGACAAACACCAACACGAGCAGAACAAACACAGACACGAGCCAAACAAACACCGACACGAGCAGAACAAACACCGACACGAGCAGAACAAACACCGACACGAGCAGAACAAACACCAACACGAGCCGACAAACACCGACACGAGTTGAACAAACACCGACACGAGTAGAACAAACACCGACACGTGCAGAACAAACACCGACACGAGCAGAACAAACACTGAAACATGCAGAACAAACACCGACACGAGCAGAACAAACACAGACACGAGCAGAACAAACACCGACACGAGCAGAACAAACACCGACACGAGCAGAACAAACACCGACATGAGCCGACAAACACCGACATGTGCAGAACAAACACCGACACGAGCAGAACAAACACTGACACGAGCCGACAAACACCGACACGAGCAGAACAAACACCGACACGAGCAGAACAAACACAGACACGTGCAGAACAAACACCGACACGAGCAGAACAAACACCAACACGAGCAGAACAAACACCGACACGAGTAGAACAAATACCGACACGAGCAGGACAAACACAGACACGTGCAGAACAAACACCGACACGAGCAGAACAAACACCGACACGAGCAGAACAAACACCGACACGAGCAGAACAAACACTGACACGAGCAGAACAAACACAGACACGTGCAGAACAAACACCGACACGAGCAGAACAAACACCGACACGAGCAGAACAAACACCGACACGTGCAGAACAAACACCGACACGAGCAGAACAAACACAGACACGAGCAGAACAAACACCGACACGAGCCGACAAACACCGACACGAGCAGAACAAACACCGACACGTGCAGAACAAACACCGACACGAGCAGAACAAACACCGACATGCGCAGAACAAACACCGACACGTGCAGAACAAACACCGACACGAGCAGAACAAACACCGACACGAGCAGAACAAACACTGACACGAGCAGAACAAACACCGACACGAGCAGGACAAACACCGACACGAGCCGACAAACACCGACACGAGCAGAACAAACACCGAAACGAGCCGACAAACACCGACACGAGCAGAACAAACACCGACACGAGCAGAACAAACACCGACACGAGCAGAACAAACACAGACACGTGCAGAACAAACACAGACACGAGCAGAACAAACACCGACACGAGCCGACAAACACCGACACAAGCAGAACAAACACCGACACGTGCAGAACAAACACCGACACGAGCAGAACAAACACCGACACGAGCAGAACAAACACAGACACGTGCAGAACAAACACAGACACGAGCAGAACAAACACCGACACGAGCCGACAAACACCGACACGAGCAGAACAAACACCGACACGTGCAGAACAAACACCGACACGAGCAGAACAAACACCGACACGTGCAGAACAAACACCGACACGAGCAGAACAAACACCGACACGAGCAGAACAAACACCGACACGAGCAGAACAAACACAGACATGAGCAGAACGAACACCGACACGAGCAGGACAAACACCGACACGAGCCGACAAACACCGACACGAGCCGACAAACACCGACACGAGCAGAACAAACACCGAAACGAGCCGACAAACACCGACACGAGCAGAACAAACACCAACACAAGCAGAACAAACACCGACACGTGCAGAACAAACACCGAAACGAGCAGAACAAACACCGACACGAGCCGACAAACACCGACACGAGCAGAACAAACACCGACACGAGCCGACAAACACCGACACAAGCCGACAAACACCGACACGAGCAGAACAAACACCGACACGAGCCGACAAACACCAACACAAGCAGAACAAACACCGACACGAGCCGACAAACACCAACACGAGCAGAACAAACACCGACACGAGCAGAACAAACACCGACACGAGCCGACAAACACCGACACGAGCAGAACAAACACCGACACGAGCCGACAAACACAGACACGAGCAGAACAAACACCGACACGAGCAGAACAAACACCGACACGAGCAGAACAAACACCGACACGAGCCAAACAAACACCGACACGAGCAGAACAAACACCGACACGAGCAGAACAAACACCGACACGAGCCGACAAACACCGACACGAGCAGAACAAACACCGACACGAGCAGAACAAACACCGACACGAGCAGAGCAAACACCGACACGAGCAGAACAAACACCGACACGAGCCGACAAACACCGACACGAGCAGAACAAACACCGACACGAGCAGAACAAACACCGACACGAGCCGACAAACACAGACACGAGCAGAACAAACACCGACACGAGCAGAACAAACACAGACTTGTAAGGGAAGTTAATGGAGAAAGTATTTTTCCAGGTAATTTTGGATCGTTTCTGTTGATCCAATCATCACAAAATTTGGGCAAAACGTAAAGAGCAACTGGCTTTGTCCCACCATCGACGAATTTCTTTGGGTGTTTCCTGGAACTTCTTACACATACTGTGGCAATAATGCAGGTAACTAAGGTTCCACTGTGGAAAATCAACCCAAGAGGACTTAAAAACACTGCACTCTGCTGCCGCTGTGTTCTCGAGGGTCAGTTCCACGGCAGATTCTGCGTGGTGTGTTATTTTAACCCCAGGCTGCTGTGATGTTCTCGTTAAGCTGGTGCTCCACATATTTCTGCCTTTGGTGCTCTTGTTTAGACTTGAGTTTCTTGGCAACGTGACGAGCTGTCACGTCCCAGATCCGCTCACTGAGAAAAAATGCACCTCCGCCGCACCTCCCACCTCGGCTCCCTCACACGCGCACAGGCGCTAGACACGCCCAGAGGTTCTCACCCTGAGGTCAGGTCCTCAATACCGGCCTCTCCACTGGTGCGGAGAGAAAGAGAACGCCTTAAACATTAACTTTACACAGAAGTGTTTCTTCTCCTGAATTCCTCAGACAGCTGAAGGTCACAACCCCCTTCACGAACCAGCCTGAGTGGATTCGGTTCTAGAGTTCTAGAGTTCTAGGGTTCTTATCCGCTCTGTTTGATTCACACTGACGCAGGTCTACTCTGTTATCTTCAGCTCTGTTT
>NC_051219.1:3365636-3370636 GCF_015220715.1 Pygocentrus nattereri
TCTTTGTGATCTGACGGTTCTCCAGTCCGTTACCTAGTCTGCCTGTGGTCTCTACCACTCAGCCGTAGTTTTCTCCTGAGCAGCTGTGCAACGCTCTCCAAGGCCAATAGTCTCTTTTCACATTTTTTCTGCTGGAAGTTCTCCCTGCAGGTGAAGCTGCTTCAGCTAAAGCAATTACAGCAGCATCACTGACGAGTTGAGTGTGTACAGCTATTAGAGCTTAACGCAAAAACAGCCTCGTCTCAGTTTCAGTGGCCTGTCCGCTGATGATTAGCAGAGGAAAACGAGTTTGTGTCATTAATAAAGGAATAAACTTTGTCTTACGGAGTAGAAGAAGCTCTGCATTTCAGCGCTGCTGACTGACGTTACACTGAACGCGGTTCACGCTCTAAAGTCGCTGCTTCAGCCGCTTTCAGAGGACCAGTTTTCATTTTCACCCTGCTCGTTCACTGGAGCCGGTGCTTCCAGCTTAAGTGGTGCCTGAGCCCCCAGGATGTAACTGCTGCACCATTTAAGGTGGACCGGGACGATTCAGCTTCAGCCTTGCGACTTTTTGGTGTTTTGACAGTTTCTTGTTGCAGATTAAAGACATCAGAAAACCAGCTGGAGTGATTAGAACTGCAAATAAGAAAACTACTGTGGTGCTGCAGACCCTGGCGACCTGGCACCCTGGTTCTTCAACCTGTGGGCCACGGACCACCGGTAGGCCATGAAGCACCCTCTAGTGGTCCGCAGGCCTTTGACGTGTATGAACACTCCACCCGTATTCGGGTTTGCATCAAGCAGCTGAATCGGTCCGGCAAAACCTGCAAGTCTCAGTCCTCTTCCAACCGAACCCTGTTCACTTCATCACTGCAGGCGTGACGATCAAACGAGGGAATCCGTCAACAGAGCCGGCTTTCCTCTTCTTCCAGCAGCACATCAGCGCTGTACAGCCAGTATAATCTGCCTCTTTTAACGTCCGACTCTTTACAGACTTTCAGTGCACTTATATCATTCCTGCAGCTCGAGGTGCAGCCGATAAAAATGACAGAAGACAGCTGATTTCTGGCTGAGCGTCGGCGACCTGAGCACTTAAACTCAAACTAATCAACTACTGCCAAAGAAGCAGAGCATCGCTGCTGCTGACTGTGACGGCGCCAATCCAAAAGCCCACCGAGTCGTGAGTTTATGTCAAATGAGGCGCTAAAACCTCCAAACTAAAGACACCAGGCTGTGACTCCTGTGGGAAAAAGACAATTAAAACCAAATTGATTTTAGTTGTTGGGTGGGCCGCTGTGCTTTATAGTTAAACAGGTGGGCTTTGACGTGGAAAAGGTTGAGAACCTCTGGTCTGTAGAGTGTCGTCACGTGCAAAGTCTTCTAACGTTCACCTGACTGGGTGGTCATCTTCTACCTTAGCTACAATGAAGCTGATTAGGTGGTGGGCTTCACTCTCACTCTATCAATGTCTCCTAATGCCTGTTGCCCCCACCTCCGTAGGCTGTAACCATTACACCCAACCCCCCCAGCCCTTAGGTCACTGAGATAAACACACAGACTCTGAACATGAGGGAACATCTCTAACAGGTGGTACGCAGTCAGATAAGAAGAGTAATGATACTGAAGTGGTCTGGGTGACCACAGATCAGATATGGGGGTCTCGTGGAGTGAGTTGTCTGTCTGATAACATCAGGCTTCAGGAACTACAGCTGAAAATGAGGCGGCTGGTGACGCTCGGATGTCACGTTTCCATTTGAGCTGACCGACATGAGCAGCGCCTGATATACAAGCAAACAAATAAATCAAATCAAGGGGTCTCACGGTGGTCTACAACGCCATCTAGTGCTGATCAGATTCATCAGCTTCGGTCTGAATGCAGCTCTTCTAAGAGGAACTAAAGGACGGACAGACACTTGTGCTTATTACTGATGACTGTGTAAAGCATGTTTAACATCTGGACACCTTAATATCTAGAACCTGTTGGTATTTCAGTCTAATTGAGTCAGACTGTCTCGGAACTTGGACCGAGTTTAAGGGAGTGATTTGTTGACCAGTTTTTCAAAAACTTGTTCGGTGGTTGAGATGTAATCAGAGGGATTCAGAGGGTTTGGTGTGAAGTGGTTCAGACGTCTTCACAGTGGTGGTGATGGGAACCAGGCGTCGCCATGACTACAACACAGATACAGACACTTTATTTACCATCCAGAACCACCAGAGAACCTACACGAGTCTTCTGAGTTTATATGGAATGTTGATGATGGAAAACAGTGGAAAATCTGGAATAATGAGTTTCCTTTGGGGACTATTTTGCCGCACAGCGCCCTGCATGTCTCCCTCCACCAGGAATGGAGTTGAAGTTCTCTAAACTCTCATAAAACAGCGTCTCAGTCATCAGGCAGTGAATTCAGAACCAGTTCATGTAGGAACTTTCTGTAGGAGCTTTTAGAGGGACGTCTGGTTCCCATCACCACCACTGTAAGGAGCTTTTAGAGGGGGACGTCTGGTTCCCATCACCACCACTGTGAGGAGCTTTTAGAGGGGGACGTCTGGTTCCCATCACCACCACTGTGAGGAGCTTTTAGAGGGGGACGTCTGGTTCCCATCACCACCACTGTGAGGAGCTTTTAGAGGGGGACGTCTGGTTCCCATCACCGCCACTGTGAGGAGCTTTTAGAGGGGGACGTCTGGTTCCCATCACCGCCACTGTGAGGAGCTTTTAGAGGGGGATGTCTGGTTCCCATCACCACCACTGTGAGGAGCTTTTAGAGGGGGACGTCTGGTTCCCATCACCACCACTGAACGACTAATAAATGGTAGTGTTTCTTTTTAATGTGTAGAGCTGGACAGTAAAATAAGGCATTACCTCAGTGTTCTGTGCTGTGTGTGTATGTGTGTGTGTGTGTGTGCGTGTGTGTGTGTGTGTGTGTGTGTGTGTGTGTGTGTGTGTGTGTTTAGTTTAAATTATACACTTCAGCTGCAAACAGCTGTAGGCTGTGCCAGCCCCCTAACACCCACCCCACCCCCCTCCATGATGGTCCTGCTGTTTGTCCTTTTATGGCCTGGTGTGAGTGTGTACGTGTGTTTTGTCCTCAGCTGATCTCCACAGTGCTATGGAGACTTTATACACTTTACACACTCAGCCAGACCCTCTTCTGAACATCTGGGGGTCCTGGACTGACCCTACAGGGTGGGCCAACCCAACTCCAGCCACCACAGTCGTGCTTTTCTGTAGGTAAGAATGTAAAATAATCAGCACTTCACGGATTTTGACTAAAAAACAGTAAAGCAAGTTGAATCAAGTCACTTGTATTTATAAAGCACATTTAAAAGACGGGTGTCGACCAAAGAGCTGCACAATAAGGTGAACTAAAGACTAAAGAGAAGCAGATAAAACAGATAAAATATGACAAAGGCAAATGACAAGAGCTACTGATGGCGAGACAGAAGAGAAAAAAAGGGGAATGGGGTTTAAAATGACTCCAATGCCTTAGAGAATAAATGGGTTTTTAAATATGACTTAAAAATATCTATTATGGAGGGACGACTTCGTAAGAACCAGCCGACTGTTCCAGGGCCTTAAAGCAGCAGCAGAAAAGGCCTCATCACCTTTAAATACAGTTAAACTAGAGAGGAAAGGTTTGTGGGCGAAAAAGCCAGCTATATATTTTAAGACCTTAAAATGGTAAAAGACTGTTAATGGTTGCTAAAGTGCTGCTTAGATGTTGCTAGGTGCGACTTTAAACTGCTAATTGTTCAATGATCATAACTTAAATTCAGTGCCACCTTAAATCCACCGTCACCTTATGATTACAGAACTTTCCTTGAGCTAACTCAACGACACCAGAGTTCATCCGACTCCAACTTCTTAGTTCAAAGATTTTCCAGCTCCCTTTTCTAGTTCTGCTAGGTAAACAAATTATAGACTATATGTTTTTACTCAGGTTCTCCACTCTATGGCACCCGTTCCATCACACAATCCGACAGACATCTTCTCCTCTTGTGCTGCCACATGTGGACAGCTGTGGCTTTGCTGGGCTTCGAACACACATCCTCCTGATGTTGGGATGATTCTTTATTCGCCATGTGATCGTGCTGCTTTTTAAAGTCTAAACACTGTCAAATCGTGAGTGTGAACCCAAGTGATGCCACAGCCATCCGTAAGCGGGCACCCAAAAGGAGAACATGTGTGATAGGACTGTTTTTGTGGAAAGTGTTCCTGCTGAAGAAGAAACTGAGAGGCTGAACAAAAAAAGAAGAGAAATTTTGAATAAACTGAGACGTTTGAGTTGGGTGAACTCTTCTGTCCTCACACTGCACCCAAAGGAGCTCCACCACTCCAGAGAACACAGCTCCACTGCTCCACAGCCCAATGCTCGGGGCTTCATTCCACTTTAGCCTACAATTAGCATCAGGTATGGTGACCTTAGGCTTATGTGTGGCTGCTCCAGATGTCCCAAATACCGGACAGAGCTTTTCTAAGGTGGTTATCGAGTTTAAACGCCTGCGCGCCTTAAAGTGGCTGTATTTTCTCATTAGAAGGGCTGTTTGAACACTTTATGACAGACAGGCCGCTTCCACAGGCATTTACTGCACATGCTATGAGCTCACGCTGCCCCTTGCGGACAGAAGCTGCGTCGCGTGTTGAGTTGGGTGTAATTCAGCGTAGCGGCCACTGGGCTGCGCTGTGGTTCCATTCCAAAGGCGATCTGCGCCAGTCCTCTCGCACAGCCGGGCTTATTTTCTTTTCCCACCTGTATTCTGACAAAAACCCACCCTCCTGCGAGGCCAATCAGCGGCCTGCTCGCAAGCGTGAGCCGCCAATCCCAGTGCCGCACATCGACGACTAGCCAATCCCAGCGCAGGAGGGCGGGACTTGACAGAATGCGGGCGGGAAGCAAATACATAGAGTAAACTAAAGCAAATAACGGTCGCCGCAGCGCGCGCTGCCGTCACGCGCTGGCGTTGCCAAGGCGATAAGGCGTCAAAAGCGTCCAATGACAGTTAAACAGCGCGAGACA
>NC_051219.1:3375636-3390636 GCF_015220715.1 Pygocentrus nattereri
GGAGCAGCCAAGAGGAAGCGGAAACGGTGCGGCGTGTGCGCCCCCTGCAGGCGGCTCATTAACTGCGGCGTGTGCAGTTCCTGCCGGAACAGGAAGACGGGTCACCAGATCTGCAAGTTCAGGAAATGTGAGGAGCTGAAGAAGAAGCCGGGGAGCACAGTGGAGGTAAACGCACAGATACACCTTCAGACATACCGAGTCCCCGAAACAGCGCCTCTGTAGGAGGAAGAACGAGCCTCGCCGTCTCAGTAGGATTTCCCCCGTTAAGATCCGAAAGCCCCTCTGATGGGTTGCCTGGGGTGGGATTTGGGGGCCTTTCTCACCGTTTTTCCCGGTAAATTGGCAAATGCGGGCGGAAGGCTGACAGCTACCGTAACTGCTGGGCTGCGGAACATCTTACACCCGCAGCGTCTTTCCTCAAACCATCGTTACGACGGAGAGTCGATGACGTAGCTGACAGGAAGGACTCAGATGAGGAAGTCAGCAGGCGGTAGGCTGAAGTTAGCAAGGCAGCTACAAGGTAGCCTGGTTGTATTAGTGGCCGGGCTGCCAGTGGATTGGGTGACATCACAGGGTCTCCCAGTGGCCACACGACGTGTTTGTGTAATGCATGCTGGGTACTGTAGTGAGAGAACATTGATAAACAAAGAGATTAAAACATGAAAATTTGGTCAAACCAGTGAAACCAGTGAAACCAGTGAAACCGGGGCACCCGATGCTACAGAGTAAATGACATACTGAACTCAGTGTATTAAAAAAATCACCCATTTCCATTTTCCTTAGTTTCTCAAATTAACGACTCATTTCTTTTTAAATAACGGCTGATTTCCTAAAGGTTCTGACATGTTATTTTGAAAAAAAGAATTATTTTGAAATATTAACTCAATATTTTGAGATAGTAAGTCATTCTTTCATTTTTTTCTCCTCTACCTGGCAGAATCAGGCTCGATAATGAATGGCCTACTTTATGTAGATTAAATGTGACTTAAAATTAAAAGTAATTTTGCGCGCACACACACACACACACACACACACACACACACACACACACACACACACGAACGCACAAACACACAATCAGAAATTCTCTTAATTGTGCCTGCACGCTCTCCTCCTTCTCGCTCGCCTGTAATTGGTAGCGATGATGCTGTGGGTTTGGAACGCAGCCCAGTCCTGGCATTCACTGCACTAATTAACCACCAGGCATTCACAGTGTGTGGGTGTGTGTGTGTGTGTGTGGAGGGCACAAGTGGTTGCTTGGGACATTTCCCAAAGCCCTTTCGAGCTGGAACTATGCCGGTTCACTTTTCCTCCCTCCCTCTCTCTCTCTCTCTCTCTCTCTTTTACACTAGGTCTGTCTCTCTCTCGCTCTCTCTCTCTCACACACACACACACACATATGCCTGCACACACGCAGTGGGTATGGGAGGAGGGGTGTATGCGTGTTAGGGACATGATGAGGCAATATGCTGTAAGCTGGCTGTAATGTTCAATCAGAAAACAGCAGCTGAACCCACTGCAGCATCGAAGGCCAGCAGCCCTTCCACACTGATCCAGGACCAGCCTCCCCCGCTGACATCCTAAGCAACCTCCAGCCACACAAACAGACAAAACTGTTCCCTGAACAGCAAGGAAACCTTCCGCAAGCACAGCGGTGACTGCGCCGGGCTAAACGCGGGGGAACTGATCCACATGGCTGTAGACCAAGGATCCTCAGCCCATTGAGAGGGAGGGGGGGTATTCATTCCAGCACTGTGCGGCGCCGCCTGAGTCGTCTTCGTTAATGAAGGAGAACTTAATTAGTAAACCTGCAGGCGCAAATACCTGTCGACACCGCAGCCCTCACTGGACTGGACGGAACAGGTTCAGAAGAACCTCAGCTTTGCTGGCAGGGGTGCAAATCTGGCCTGACCAGTGGGGGGACCACCTTAAGAGGCGGCGGCCAACATACAGCAACGTAAAAACGTAAATGTACATAAAACAAACTGAGCCCATCGAAGTTTGGTCGAATTACACGCTTTGTTGAACACGTTCCTCCACAGAACAAACATCTAATACTGTGTATTAGACACGTTTCATTTAGGTGTATAATTCATGAAACAAAGGGTGCCAAAACTTTTGCACAGGCCACATTTTTAGGTTTTATACATGTCTATTAACTGGACGTCGGTAACAGGCAAACATGTCCCGTTATAGAATTATCTGGCGTCACTTTACACCAGTAACTGCTACACACCTAAAAAAACGAAGGTTTTTCAAGGGTTCTTTGAAGGGGTTCTCAGCATTGTGAAAGGGTTCTTCACATCTGTGCTGAGGGTTCAAAAGGGTTCTCTACAGCACTAAAAAGGGTTCTTCTATTGTCACAAACTTGACATTATAACTACAGAAGAACCCTTTTCAGTGCTATATTTCTGGTTCTCCACTGTCCTTCAGGGTTCTGAGTCTTCACGACGTAAACATGGGTGGCTGGTTTTGTGTGGAAGTGAGGGGCGACGCTGGGTGGGCTTTGACATGCTGCGCTAAGTGAAGCTAATTCTGGGATGACTTTAGGTAGGTAGGCAGACTTTAGCTAGGCTAGCGCTAACTAAGCGTGTGGTACAGCAGGCTGGTTAGCTAGCTAGGCTAGCTAATGTAAATCCACTGGCTGAAGGAACTAAGCTGGTCAGAAACCTGGAGACTGATTGACTTTCACGGTCATTTAATACTCTTCTCTAATCTGCTCTGCGGAAAACTAACTTTACGGACCTGCCGGTAACGTCTGACTACAGAACAGCACGTCGTTTCTGTGGGAAGAGAACCTCGTATCTCCCGAATAGTAACTTCACAGGAGAAGGAAAAAACCTACTTCACTTCTAATGTAAGTCAATGGAACCAGACGTTTCTCCAGGTCATTTTGGGTCGTTTCTTTTGGTCCCTTTATCGTGAAATTTACACTCAGTGTAAAGGACGACAGGTACTTTCAAATTATGTCATAAGCTGAAAAACAACGGTTGGTCAGTGTAGTGGGTAACACCTCTGTACGCTGTAGACTGGGGTTCAATCCCCACCTGGGTAAACACCCTACACTACACCAATAAGGGTCCTTGGGCAAGACTCCTAACACCACCTTGGCCTCCCTATATAAAAAAAATGATCAAAATTGTTAGTCGCTCTGGACAAGAGCATCAGCCAAATGCCATAAATGTAAAATAAAAATATACTTAAAAAAAAAAAAAGCTGAAAAACGACAGAAATGGAGATACGAGGTTTTGTTCCGACAGCAGTGACATGACATATTAGTGCATATTAGCGGAACATTAATCCTGGGGTTCAGCAGTTTAAGTGAGTTTAAGGACGTTTAACTGCTCGGTTCCTGTTGCCGCCGGTTATTAGCCACATTAAGGTTATGTTTGAATCACTGGGGAGTGGTGGAGGAACTCCGGGCAGGCCTGCAGGCGCTGAAGGGGAGTGTGTGTGGGAGTCTGGATGGTTCTTGTTCGCGCCGAGATGGCGAGCTGCGTGTGTAAAGGACTGTGCCAGCATGGCAACATAGAAGGACCCTTGAACCTGCCTGTGGCAGCAGATGGAGGGAAATATTTCTCCACCAGCTGGTCAAACGCCTGCTTCTTTCCACAGCCTCATGCTGTCAGACTGTGCGCTTTTCCCGCTGCAGAGCGCTTTTTCCGCTCAGGCCTGCCGGACTAGCGCTGAGGAACCTGTCTGACTGGAGCTCCACGCTGGTGTCTGGATTCACTACCAATTCAGCACGAAAGCGGCAGCTCAAAAGCCGAGGGCAGTCGTTATCTGACCGCCTACCAAAGTTCTTTGAGCAATGCCACCTGTTCTCCAAAGAACATTTCAGAGAGTGCTCCTTTAGGAGTAAATGAGATGTGCCAGTATGAAGAACCTTTTAAAGGCTTAAGGAACTGTTCCTTAACTCCTCTGAAGGCCCTCAAAAGGTTCTCCACACGCGCACATCTCCTTTGCAGAAAGTGGTTCTATAAAGACATATCAACTGAAAGGTTCTCTAGGGAACCAAAAGTGGTTGTTCTGTGGCGAAGAATTTTCCGGGAACCTTTGTTTTTTTTTTAAGGGTGCAGAAGGAAGTGATTGACTTTACGTGAAATTCTCTGCCTCAATAAGTCCAACGGAAGCTTTAGCTGGGAAGCGAAAGGTTTTAACCCTTTAAACTCCAATAACTTTAAACTCCAATGTGGGTCCAAACTCCTCACCTTCATAACTAGATAAATTACACTCTTAGTCTCATATCAGTAACTGAAAAAGGCCTAATCGGCTAAAACATGAGATCCAAGTTGTTTTTTGTGGTCTTTTTTTGTGTGTGTGTTGAATTCGTCTGGTCCTGAGGGACCTCCAGACGTCCAGATGTTTGCTCCAATCCACTTGAAACAAGTATGGATAGAGCAAAACGTGGACCAGTTTGAGAAGCACTGCTTTAGACAGTGACACTCTTCTTCAGACACAGCAAACTTGTCCTACGCTGATTAATTTAGTCGGATTTTCCAACTTTGGTGGCTTTGAGTTCTGAGGCCAACCAAAGTTGGATCATTAGGAACACGTTTTCTTTTGGCCCTCCACGACAAAAAGCTGCTTCTCAAACTTCGACTACTAGCGTACATCAGGAACCGAGCACCACCGTTAACAGCAGGTTCATCAGTGTAGTCCGTGTAGCGTAGTAGTGTGTGATTTAAGACGCAGCCCAAACATTTGGCCGTGTGCAGGTGCTCATGTGTCCGTGAGCTCCACTCATTCCTCTAATATCCTGTGTTTCTGTGTCTCACAGAGAGCCTCCTCTGTGGGAGCAGCAGACACCTTCCGCTGGTTCTTCTGAAACAACGCCAACGGAGGATCCCCAAGAACCGGAAAAGAACACACATCGGACCACAAAAAACGGACAACCAAGCAGAACACAGCAGAACTCCGCACGGTCACTCGAAGTCATTCCACTGGACTCCCTTCCTCACGCCGCAAATCAGGAATAAACTCGCCGGAGTCGGAATCTCCGCACGGATTAGACTGGGTCGCTCTCTCTCTCTCTGGATGGTCGATACTGGATGAATATGCGGAAGAATTTCTGCCCCAATCTCTCAACTCAAGGCCACAGACATTCCACCTATCACCACACACACCAATCCACTACCACACACTATCCATCACACTACCACACACACTCCAATCCACTGCCACACCATACATTACCATATAGTCCAATCCACTACCACCTATTACCACACACATCAATCCACTACCACACACTCATCCACTACCACACACAGTCCATCACACTACCACACACACAGTCCATCACACTACCACACACACTCCAATCCACTGCCACACACTACATTACCATATAGTCCAATCCACTACCACCTATTACCACACACATCAATCCACTACCACACACTCATCAACTACCACACACACAGTCCATCACACTTCCACACACACTCCAATCCACTGCAACACACATTACCACATATTTCAATACACTGTCATGTACACTTACATCCACTACCACACACACACAAACACACACACACACACACACACACATTCCCTCACCACATATTTCAATCCAATACCACACATGCACACACACACACACACACTCCAATCCATAACTAGACACACAACAACCCACTACCACACACATTACAATCTACTACCACACACTCCAGCCCACTACTACACATTACAATCCACTACCATATACATTCTCACATCTGCTACACCTCACTTAAATCTGATACCACACAAATATTTATGCAACACTCCAATCCACTACCATGCATTCCAAATTCACTACCACACACTGCAATTCAGCAAATACTCCACTCCTCCATCACACACTCCAATCCACTTCCACACACTATAATCCTCCTAACACTCCACTCCTCTACCACACACTCTAATCCACTACCACACACTTTAATCCACCAAACACTCCAATCCAGTACCACACACACACACACACACACTTCAGTCCACTACCACACACTACAATCCACCAAACACTCCAATCCAGTACCACACACACACACACACTTCAGTCCACTTCCACACACTACAATTCACCAAACACTCCAATCCAGTACCACACACACACTTCAGTCCACTTCCACACACTACAATCCACCAAACACTCCAATCCAGTACCACACACACACTGCAGTCCACTTCCACACACTCCAATCCACCAAACACTCCAATCTAGTACCACACACACACTTCAGTCCACTACCACACACTCCAATCCAGTACCACACACACACTTCAGTCCACTTCCACACACTCCAATCCACCAAACACTCCAATCTAGTACCACACACACACACTTCAATCCACTACCACACACTCCAATCCACCAAACACTCCAATCCACTACCACACACACTTCAGTCCACTACCACACACTCTAATCCACCAAGCACTCCAATCCACTTCCACACACTACAATCCACTACCACACACTACAATCCACCAAACATTTCAATCCAGTACCACACACACACTTCAGTCCACTTCCACACACTACAATCCACCAAACACTCCAATCCACTACCACACACTCCAATCCACCAAACACTCCAATCCACTACCACACACACTTCAGTCCACTACCACACACACTTCAGACCACGACCACACATGTTCAAGCGTAGCAAGAGAGATCATGATCCTTCACCTTCTGCAGCAGCTCTACAGGCATACCTCAAAGAAATGAGACAGAAAGAAAGAACAAAGGACGGAAAGACGGAAGGATCGAAAGAGGAGATTGTGGTCATTTGCCGAAACAGCTATGAGGAGATGCAGATGTGGTCCAAATCGGAACGAAGGGAAATCAGGTTCCTCTGGATTTTCTTTTTGCTGTCGAGCCTCCACACGGAGAGGTCAGATAAACACGGGCTAGTGAGTAAAGATGAAGTCGCGCCGGCGTCTGAAAGCAGCCAGGGACTCGGCCCGGTCCACACTAACACTTTCACTGTTGCATGGGTAGAAAACGTGTTTTTGGTTTTAATTAAAGACTTTAAATAACTTTGTACATTGCTGTTGTGATGCCTTACTGTCTTGATTAATAAAAGACTGTTAGGATAAAACTCCGGCGTTGAGTGGTCTGTCTGCCTCTCACTCCCTCTGTTCATCTGCAGCAAAATGCTCGACGACGTCACTGTGGGGTGTTTTTTCTCTTTCCTTTTTTTTTCTCCTCTTTTTCTCAAGGCCAACAGATGGATTTCATATCCATCTTCTGGAATCCATTTTGATAAACGCTCTCGCGCAAGTAAAATGGTTTCCCCTGTCGACACAAAGGGCTGGTTTCAGAGAAAAAAAGCAGGCGAGCTGTGAGGAAACACCCCTCTCACTCTGAAATGGAATATCACTCCTATTTTCTCCGGCTGATCCGTCACAGGCTTTTTTTTGGAAAGTGGTAACCGGACAGCCGCTGCTGCTGCTGGTGGTGGTGGTGGTGGTGGTGGGGTGGGGGGGTGGGGGGTGTCAGGGGCTCTAATAACAGGTCTGAGAGCTCTCAGTAAGGAGGAATAATGAACGGCGGGCGAGCGAGGGTGCGCTACAGCAGGGGGGAGAGAAAGATGGCGGAAGATGGTGGAATATTTCAGCTTTAGAGCAGATCACTGTACATGTCATCCTTTTATTGTTGGGCTTCTATGACGACTCCCGCGTTGCTAGGCAACATGAATTACAATGACATGAGCACCCTGTGTTCTAGAATGTGGGAGGGGCGGCAGATGCCTTCACTCTGTGGATGATTTACATCAGAGAGAGAGAGAGAGAGAGAGAGAGAGAGAGAGAGAGAGAGAGAGAGAGAGAGATGGGGGAGAGAGAGGGAGAGAGAGAGAGAGAGAGAGAGAGAGAGAGAGAGAGGGAGAGAGAGAGAGAGAGAGAGAGAGAGAGAGAGAGAGAGAGAGAGAGAGAGAGAGGGAGAGAGAGAGAGAGAGAGAGAGAGAGAGAGAGAGAGAGAGATGGGGGTAGAGGAGGAGAGATATGTTTTATTCCCAACAGCATCTTTATTTAATCGACCTATCAGAGGAAGCTCAGGGTCAGGCAGTAAAAGATGCAATAAAAAACACAAAGAAAACGCAATAAAATAAAATAATAATCAGAAGAAACAGTAACAACAGCTCAAACCATTAAAATCAGCAAAACACAATAACAATGTGGGCCGACTGCTTCGGTATTGCGCTGCGGCGCCTCCATTTCTTTCACCGTCTACAACAGCACTGGTCGAGTGGGATAAAATCCAGCCCCACCATGTTCTCAGTGTTTACGTTAACACTAATGAAGTTAATGAATGCTGAAAGAATGTATTAGAAGCCTGAGGTGCCTTGTTTTGTTCTGTTTTCCTCTCTTAAAACTGCACTGTATTGTAAATTCTAATAAAAAAAAACTGATTTTAGTAAATTTATCTATGAAACCGTTCACAAGTCCTGGATACCATAAAATAGATGTGAAAAACTAAAAATAAAGCACTTTTTTTGACGTTCGGACAAAATAAATGACCTACCAAACAACACAAAATGTCACTAAATTGTTAAAAATACAGCAAAAATACAAAAAAAAACCCCAAAAAGCTGTGTAACAGTTGATGAGGCCAATAAATGGAAACTGTGGGCTGATGATAATGTCTGAGGTCTTTATACAGTGGGCTCTAAACATCTGAAAACACCAACGATTGTATTTTTTCATTCCTTTCTAATTTAAACAGTCTGAGTGAACAGTTAGATTAAATTTTTAGCCTCTGATGAGCAGATCAGATCCACCTGAGAGTCGCCTGAACGCAAGCTTCACCGGCAGATATGACTAAAAATAATCTGACCTTTTTGATCAAAAGGTCTCAACCTGGTAAATTTCACTAATTTGCGTAAATGTAAGTAATGACCTAGAAACAGTGCAGAGTCTTCAGTATTTCTTCTTCTTTTCATTATCATGACTTTACTTTTTTCTTTACTAATTGAATTAAGTTGAATTTTTTTTATTTAAATTTTTAAAAATCTGTTCTTTATTTTTAAGCAATAGATGAGAAAATCCCAGATTTTCCATGTGGTCTCAGACTTCTGGACCTCGCTGTATCTTTATAAAATGTAGAAACTGGAAGTAGATCTACCTTCAGTAACGTTACAGAGAAACATTTATTTCTGTAACAAGTGGAAAAAAAATGAACAAAATGCAAAGATTTTAGCACATTAACCCAACATCATCTAAACATTCAGCTTTTCTGGGTTCAACACATAATACATATAATACATTATGAGAAATCACTTTGAAATATGAGTTTAAAGGCAGTTTTCATAAGCAGATATCTGCTGATATGAATCCGATATCACCCCTAACCACGTTACGACAGTATCACTGTGTACCAATACCAACGATATAATGACTAGAACTGATCAACAAACCAGAAAATATAAATCAGCTTTAACCCCAGACAGCATCCCACCCCAGCTTATTTGCCCCCTCGCCTAAAGACCCGTCCCGGCCTGAAATGACAGGAATGACACTAAAAACGAACACTTTAATGAGCAGATCGAGGTGGTGAATCTAGTTTAATGCATTAAAACAGTTCAGTAAGAAAGCAAGGAAAAGCCATATAAACTAAAAGGTGACTAAACGGTTCTTGGCTTGACCAAACAATTAGAAAAACCGATATTGAACCTTTACATAATGGGTTCCTTACAGAACCGTCCACTGAAAAGCACTTTAAGGGGCCAAAAACCAAATTTACCTGACTTTTCTGGAAAGATGTAGTAAATTAAATTGTAAAAACAGCCCTGAATTGGCATTTCTGATGATGTCACAGAAGACTCATTTACATAAATCTGCCTATTAAACAGCAATGAAGCCCTGCCCACTCATGCTAAAGTTAACAGTTGTGCTTTTGAATGAGACACAATACAGCCCAGCCAATCAGAACAGAGCTCATTTACATATATCAGTCGTAAAGGCGCAGTAATAAAAACAGCCCGTTTCATCTCAGGGAATAGAGAGAAATTAGAATGAACAGAATGATAAAATGAATGAAAGTAATTTTGTTTACATAAACAAAAATACATAAAACACACATACAACATAGATGTACATGCAAACTGTAAGGGTCATTTTACAGACGTCCATTTTTGTATCCCTAGTGCTTCCACATATATTACACTTCAAAAACATGTTAGTTTTACAATTTATTTACATTTAAAAATAAAAAGTTTTTTTAACAATTACAAGTTTTAAAAATTTTTAAATTACAGTTTTTAATCATCCATCCATCCGTCGGGGGGGGGTGCTGGAGCCTATCCCAGCAGTCTTCGGGCGGAAGGCAGGATACACCCTGGACAGGTCGCCAGTCCTTTTTAAATCAAATATCTTGAATTCCAAGCACCACAGTCATGTGTAAAGATAAGTGCCATATTTTGAAGTAAAAAAGTAAGTACCTGCAATAATCTATACATGACTATGAAATATATGATTTAAATGACATACAGAAAACAAAAGCCAAATAAATATTATAAACTATATATGAAAGCTATTGTCACTGGTTTTACCGCCTAGCAAAAAATCTCTTATTTTGAAATAAAAGTCAACTTATGACGTCACTTCTACCTGTTTTCTGAGGATCTATGAAGAAAAGCACTTGGTGCGTCCACTGTGTCTTTCAGTTACCAGAGATTTTCTCATTACCGCATGATTTCATATGAAGCTAAGCAGAAAAAATAGAATCCAACTGGATTAAATTCCGTATTTTAGATAAGGATCAGTAACACCAGTGACGCCTATGGAGAGACAGAAAAGTTGGCACTTCTGTAGAATGACCCACAAGTAGACCTCAAGAAAAAAGCTAAAATAACAATAAAACACTAAAATATTTTGTAAATTAAAAAAAAAGCATTTGGGCCCTTTAAGGAACCAAAAGTAGGTCTTCCATGACATCATTCAGAAGAACCCTGACTGCCACCTTCAGTTTTACGAGGGCACCTGGCTGTGACTTACGTCGCCAGTTATTCACTATGTAGTTAAGTGCCTTTTAAGAGGTGGGTGCAGAAATCAATCCCAGACAGGAAAGAAAGACTAACAGACTATATAAAGATAAAAAAGAAAAATATTGTTACGGTTCAGCGGCATCTAACAATCTGCCCAACATCTAGACTTCCTCGTTTAAAGTCTAACAAACGTCCTAAACCTAACGATGAAACGGTGATTATGCCGTTAAATTACGAGGTTTTACACTTATTTACGAGGTAATTTACACTTTTAAACCGTATGGCTGTTCTACGTGGTTGGTATTAATGTTTTAAGTGGTCTTATGTGTTCGTCCTGTCGGCCGAATTGTTTTTGATCTCTTAAAATGTCAATAAAGCCGTATTGATTTGATCTATAGAGAAGTGCAGTGCTATTCCTGTACATGCAGCTTCTTTTATACGGATGTACGTGCGATTTTATTTATTGATTAATCTGCTGTGTCCTGCTGTCTCTACTCCCTCACCCCCCAAGTCTCCGGAGTGATTTCGGTCAGGTCGAACTCCTGCATGGCGAAGGTCACATCACGCCACTTCCTGTACCACTGCTTTTGCAGTGTCTCGACGTTCTGGATCACAAAACTATCGATTTTCACAATCGGGAGATCCTGCAAACAGAAGAACACAGTTTACATTTATACCAAGTTGTGTTGCACATAAAAAATGCAGCACATTTGTGCTAATTAACCAATTTGTCATTACATTAAGAAAATGTTTAAAAAGTCGAGAAAAATGACATTCTGTGATCTGTGAATACACATTCTTCAAGTTTCATATTTTACTGAGTAATTGGTACAAGACGCTGGTATAAAAGATATAAAAGTCAATAGCAAAAGAAATAAAAAAAAAAAAAAAGAAAAACATTCTTCAACATCAACAGCATTATACCAAATACAGCCACAAGTGGCAATCTGTGGGGTCCAAGCACCAAGTGGACAGCGAGGATTTATGTGGTGGTATCTGGTTGTGGAATGCAGCAGATGTTTTGGTTTTTTAAGAAAGATCTCCTTTCCTTATGATTAAGACCACTAGGTGATCTGCTACAATCTAAGGTTGGGGGATCTAATCCCTGTCCCTGTTGTGGAGGTTAAGCAGAGTTATGTAGAGACATCTGTGGCAGAGCTGAACATTCTGAAACAATTTTTTGAAAGGAAGCACCAACGAGCCACGCACCATTTTAGGACCAAGTTGCAGCTTGAACAAATTTTGTGTCTCTGGTCATAAAAGGCAGCAAATTATTGGATTTTTCAGAAAGACCCTTCCTTAAGATTAAGATAAATACGTGTGTGCCTACAGCAACTGGTACCTTTCAGTTCAGGTAATATTAAGCTTGATTTGCCATTTCATTTCATTTAAAAGGTGAAATTCCCTTTTTTTCCTGTAATCTTCCATAAAAATATAATGACTTTAGCTCCATCTCTGACTTCTGATTACATCACTGTGCACCAGAGGGCGGTGCAAAATAATATTAACAAATAATGTCCTTTTTCATCTCCCCCACCAGTCATGGACAGAAGAGCGCAGAGACCCTTTAGTGGGGCGATGTGATGCCCCACCAACCAATAATGATGGTCCACTAACACTATTTCTATATTAAAGGCCACATTGATTAACACGTTTTCTAAACGTGCAGATGTTTGGTGATTTGCTGTGGCTCTTCTGTTGATTCTCTCCTGAATGTGTGGCTCCTTTGGACAAATCTACTGTACTTTTTTTATCCCAGCCTCTCTCTGGTTTTTACAAGCCCTGATCTGCCTGTGAGCTTGAACACTGCATGACATCTAGTTTTCCTCGGAAACGTGAGCAGCATGGAATGAAAATTATACTGTAGTAAATCATAACTAAAGAGTGTATATAGAGTGAGGAATGCTGGGAGCTGATGATCAGTAGAAGCCCACAAACCCTTATGCTGAGATAGGAAGCGATGATGCCCCAGTCGTGTTTACATTCTTTGCAGTACATCTTCTGGGTTTTAGTGATTCCTCCAAAGCTCTTGGGGTTGTGATGGGGCTCAGTGGCACAGCGCTGAAATACAGAGCGGTCCAGGACAATGTGGTGGCACTCCTGAGAGAGAGAGAGAGAGAGAGAGAGAGAGAGAGAGAGAGAGAGAATCTCGCTGTAGCAGGAAGGGATTAGTGCTTTAGGAGGTTCAGGCAGGGTTAGGGTTTAGTGTTTAGGGTAAAGGGTTTTCGCTGATAGAGGATCTTGGGTTTAAAGGTGAAGGATCTGGTAATTATAATGATTAAATTAGCAGGTCACTGATAAAACACATCTTCACAGGTTTCCTCTTACTGTGGCTGCGGCAGTCATGAGTTTCTGTGGCTGATTCAGATCTTTTTCCAACTGATTTTTCTTACTCAAAGCTTAAAACGGGCTCTGAAGCTCTCAGTGTGTGAATACATTAGCACACCAGCACAGTTCCAGCACTTTCTATCAGCCAAAGTCACAATATAAATAACATTATTTACCCTTTTAAACTGGCCTTTTAATTCTACAAGCCTATTTTGCTTTGCATATAGCGCTCCATAGAAAGTAAGAGGCAATTGTCTGTTTAGCACAAGGACTCGTATAATTATGCTACAATGTGATTTTATTACAGCAGCAGCTTCATTGCAGCTTCCAGGAGATTCACTTTCAGCTCCTCAAAGAACCTGCAGACACGCCTCCACAGTTCAGTCTTAGAAGCTGGTTAGATTTTCTGAACTAATCAAACCCATTCAGGGGTGCTGAGGTCTGGACTCTGGGGTGGTCAGTCCATCGTCCAGCTTCTTTGTTTGATGTGTCCGTCTCCTTTTCTCAGCGAGGTTCTTCTTGATCCGCTACACGTCCTTTCAGACCCACAGCGCTGAGTGGTCTTCTCACAGTGGAAGGAAGGACAGAAACACCTGTGGATGTTTTCAGATCTGAAGCAGCTTGATCTTCTCCTCTCTCTCAGAGATCAAAGCTTTCGGTGCTGTTTATCTGATGGGGGCAGTTTTGGGGTCCACCAGCTCTTCCAGGTGGTTGTTAGGAGCCTCACTTTCTCTGTAGCTTTTAATTGATTTTTGAACTCCAGCTGTGTTCCTCACTTTGACTTTCTCCTTTCTTAATCAAGCCTTTTATCTAATGTCTTATTTCCTGAAAAATTAATAACTTTTACTAATTGGCTCTTTTGTCTGGAAATTGAACAAATGAAGGACGGCCTCGGACTTTGGCACAGTACCGTATTTGCAGACCACTGATCTGAGGTTTAGAGCTTATAGGGTTTCGTGGACATGGTTAAGCCTAGTCTTAGACTAAACTGTGATGTCATTGGTGTTTTACCATTACAGGTCTTTTTTGTCCTATTTAGCCCAGAGTTTAGTGTTTCGGGGGTTCGAACCTTCAGCACTCGCAGGTCATGGCTGAAACAGGCAAACATCTCGCACTTCGCACACAGCAGCTTGTAACTGCCCACAGCCCGGGGCTTCTCTGGACTCAGGCTCATATAATGTCTCTTGATTTTATCGTTCTTCTGGAACAAATCCACCTGCGCGCACACACACACGCGCACGCACACACACACACACACACACACACACACACACACACACATATTTACATATCATCACCGTCATATCAAGAATTTTTTTTTAAATATCTTAATAATTTTATTAATATCTTAATTAATTTTACACCATCTGAAAACTCCAGCTGCTCATTACACTGTGTGAATATTTCATGATGAAATGCTACAAAATGCCACTCTAAGGTCCACTTAGGTATGATTTTACACAAAAACAGTCAGCTGTCCATTTGACCCAGGGCGTCTTTTGCATATGAAAAGTCCAAGCCGAAACACTTCTTGTAACTTCCGCGTAAATGGGCGGGGCTAAAGAGCTGTAGGCTGAATAGTGTTGGTATTTATGACATCAAATAAAACACTTTTGCTGGACGGTATGGACTGGACTGACCACTACATTTTCAGACGTTAACTGTGTCCACATTTATGCATCTCAGCCAA
>NC_051219.1:3400636-3405636 GCF_015220715.1 Pygocentrus nattereri
ACTGTAGAACGGACTCGGTTTATATCACAACACCTACATTTAGAGTCGGTTATTCATTCAGCCTAATGAGAAACTGTAGAACGGACTCGGTTTATATCACAATACCTACATTTAGAGTCGGTTATTCATTCAGCCTAATGAGAAACTGTAGAACGGACTCGGTTTATATCACAATACCTACATTTAGAGTCGGTTATTCATTCAGCCTAATGAGAAACTGTAGAACGGACTCGGTTTATATCACAATACCTACATTTAGAGCCGGTTATTCATTCAGCCTAATGAGAAACTGTAGAACGGACTCGGTTTATATCACAATACCTACATTTAGAGCCGGTTATTCATTCAGTCTAATGAGAAACTGTAGAACGGACTCGGTTTATATCACAATACCTACATTTAGAGCCGGTTATTCATTCAGTCTAATGAGAAACTGTAGAACGGACTCGGTTTATATCACAATACCTACATTTAGAGCCGGTTATTCATTCAGTCTAATGAGAAACTGTAGAACGGACTCGGTTTATATCACAATACCTACATTTAGAGCCGGTTATTCATTCAGTCTAATGAGAAACTGTAGAACGGACTCGGTTTATATCACAATACCTACATTTAGAGCCGGTTATTCATTCAGCCTAATGAGAAACTGTAGAACGGACTCGGTTTATATCACAATACCTACATTTAGAGCCGGTTATTCATTCAGCCTAAAGAGAAACTGTAGAACGGACTCGGTTTATATCACAATACCTACATTTAGAGTCGGTTATTCATTCAGCCTAAAGAGAAACTGTAGAACGGACTCGGTTTATATCACAATACCTACATTTAGAGTCGGTTATTCATTCAGCCTAATGAGAAACTGTAGAACGGACTCGGTTTATATCACAATACCTACATTTAGAGTCGGTTATTCATTCAGCCTAATGAGAAACTGTAGAACGGACTCGGTTTATATCACAATACCTACATTTAGAGTCGGTTATTCATTCAGCCTAATGAGAAACTGTAGAACGGACTCGGTTTATATCACAATACCTACATTTAGAGCCGGTTATTCATTCAGCCTAATGAGAAACTGTAGAACGGACTCGGTTTATATCACAATACCTACATTTAGAGCCGGTTATTCATTCAGCCTAATGAGAAACTGTAGAACGGACTCGGTTTATATCACAATACCTACATTTAGAGCCGGTTATTCATTCAGCCTAATGAGAAACTGTAGAACGGACTCGGTTTATATCACAATACCTACATTTAGAGCCGGTTATTCATTTAGTCTAATGAGAAACTGTAGAACGGACTCGGTTTATATCACAATACCTACATTTAGAGTCGGTTATTCATTCAGTCTAATGAGAAACTGTAGAACGGACTCGGTTTATATCACAATACCTACATTTAGAGTCGGTTATTCATTCAGTCTAATGAGAAACTGTAGAACGGACTCGGTTTATATCACAATACCTACATTTAGAGTCGGTTATTCATTCAGTCTAATGAGAAACTGTAGAACTGACTCGGTTTATATCACAATACCTACATTTAGAGCTGGTTATTCATTCAGCCTAATGAGAAACTGTAGAACGGACTCGGTTTATATCACAATACCTACATTTAGAGCCGGTTATTCATTCAGTCTAATGAGAAACTGTAGAACGGACTCGGTTTATATCACAATACCTACATTTAGAGCCGGTTATTCATTCAGTCTAATGAGAAACTGTAGAACGGACTCGGTTTATATCACAATACCTACATTTAGAGCCGGTTATTCATTCAGCCTAATGAGAAACTGTAGAACGGACTCGGTTTATATCACAATACCTACATTTAGAGTCGGTTATTCATTCAGCCTAATGAGAAACTGTAGAACGGACTCGGTTTATATCACAATACCTACATTTAGAGTCGGTTATTCATTCAGCCTAATGAGAAACTGTAGAACGGACTCGGTTTATATCACAATACCTACATTTAGAGTCGGTTATTCATTCAGCCTAATGAGAAACTGTAGAACGGACTCGGTTTATATCACAATACCTACATTTAGAGTCGGTTATTCATTCAGCCTAATGAGAAACTGTAGAACGGACTCGGTTTATATCACAATACCTACATTTAGAGCCGGTTATTCATTCAGTCTAATGAGAAACTGTAGAACGGACTCGGTTTATATCACAATACCTACATTTAGAGCCGGTTATTCATTCAGTCTAATGAGAAACTGTAGAACGGACTCGGTTTATATCACAATACCTACATTTAGAGCCGGTTATTCATTCAGTCTAATGAGAAACTGTAGAACGGACTCGGTTTATATCACAATACCTACATTTAGAGCCGGTTATTCATTCAGTCTAATGAGAAACTGTAGAACGGACTCGGTTTATATCACAATACCTACATTTAGAGCCGGTTATTCATTCAGTCTAATGAGAAACTGTAGAACGGACTCGGTTTATATCACAATACCTACATTTAGAGCCGGTTATTCATTCAGTCTAATGAGAAACTGTAGAACGGACTCGGTTTATATCACAATACCTACATTTAGAGCCGGTTATTCATTCAGCCTAATGAGAAACTGTAGAACGGACTCGGTTTATATCACAATACCTACATTTAGAGCCGGTTATTCATTCAGCCTAATGAGAAACTGTAGAACGGACTCGGTTTATATCACAATACCTACATTTAGAGCCGGTTATTCATTCAGCCTAAAGAGAAACTGTAGAACGGACTCGGTTTATATCACAATACCTACATTTAGAGTCGGTTATTCATTCAGCCTAACGAGAAACTGTAGAACGGACTCGGTTTATATCACAATACCTACATTTAGAGTCGGTTATTCATTCAGCCTAACGAGAAACTGTAGAACGGACTCGGTTTATATCACAATACCTACATTTAGAGTCGGTTATTCATTCAGCCTAACGAGAAACTGTAGAACGGACTCGGTTTATATCACAATACCTACATTTAGAGTCGGTTATTCATTCAGCCTAACGAGAAACTGTAGAACGGACTCGGTTTATATCACAATACCTACATTTAGAGCCGGTTATTCATTCAGTCTAACGAGAAACTGTAGAACGGACTCGGTTTATATCACAATACCTACATTTAGAGCCGGTTATTCATTCAGTCTAACGAGAAACTGTAGAACGGACTCGGTTTATATCACAATACCTACATTTAGAGCCGGTTATTCATTCAGTCTAACGAGAAACTGTAGAACGGACTCGGTTTATATCACAATACCTACATTTAGAGTCGGTTATTCATTCAGCCTAACGAGAAACTGTAGAACGGACTCGGTTTATATCACAATACCTACATTTAGAGTCGGTTATTCATTCAGCCTAATGAGAAACTGTAGAACGGACTCGGTTTATATCACAATACCTACATTTAGAGTCGGTTATTCATTCAGCCTAATGAGAAACTGTAGAACGGACTCGGTTTATATCACAATACCTACATTTAGAGTCGGTTATTCATTCAGTCTAATGAGAAACTGTAGAACGGACTCGGTTTATATCACAATACCTACATTTAGAGCCGGTTATTCATTCAGTCTAATGAGAAACTGTAGAACGGACTCGGTTTATATCACAATACCTACATTTAGAGCCGGTTATTCATTCAGTCTAATGAGAAACTGTAGAACGGACTCGGTTTATATCACAATACCTACATTTAGAGCCGGTTATTCATTCAGTCTAATGAGAAACTGTAGAACGGACTCGGTTTATATCACAATACCTACATTTAGAGCCGGTTATTCATTCAGTCTAATGAGAAACTGTAGAACGGACTCGGTTTATATCACAATACCTACATTTAGAGCCGGTTATTCATTCAGCCTAATGAGAAACTGTAGAACGGACTCGGTTTATATCACAATACCTACATTTAGAGCCGGTTATTCATTCAGCCTAATGAGAAACTGTAGAACGGACTCGGTTTATATCACAATACCTACATTTAGAGCCGGTTATTCATTCAGCCTAATGAGAAACTGTAGAACGGACTCGGTTTATATCACAATACCTACATTTAGAGTCGGTTATTCATTCAGCCTAAAGAGAAACTGTAGAACGGACTCGGTTTATATCACAATACCTACATTTAGAGCCGGTTATTCATTCAGTCTAACGAGAAACTGTAGAACGGACTCGGTTTATATCACAATACCTACATTTAGAGCCGGTTATTCATTCAGTCTAACGAGAAACTGTAGAACGGACTCGGTTTATATCACAATACCTACATTTAGAGCCGGTTATTCATTCAGCCTAACGAGAAACTGTAGAACGGACTCGGTTTATATCACAATACCTACATTTAGAGCCGGTTATTCATTCAGTCTAACGAGAAACTGTAGAACGGACTCGGTTTATATCACAATACCTACATTTAGAGCCGGTTATTCATTCAGTCTAACGAGAAACTGTAGAACGGACTCGGTTTATATCACAATACCTACATTTAGAGCCGGTTATTCATTCAGCCTAACGAGAAACTGTAGAACGGACTCGGTTTATATCACAATACCTACATTTAGAGTCGGTTATTCATTCAGCCTAACGAGAAACTGTAGAACGGACTCGGTTTATATCACAATACCTACATTTAGAGTCGGTTATTCATTCAGCCTAATGAGAAACTGTAGAACGGACTCGGTTTATATCACAATACCTACATTTAGAGCCGGTTATTCATTCAGCCTAATGAGAAACTGTAGAACGGACTCGGTTTATATCACAATACCTACATTTAGAGCCGGTTATTCATTCAGCCTAATGAGAAACTGTAGAACGGACTCGGTTTATATCACAATACCTACATTTAGAGCCGGTTATTCATTCAGCCTAATGAGAAACTGTAGAACGGACTCGGTTTATATCACAATACCTACATTTAGAGCCGGTTATTCATTCAGCCTAATGAGAAACTGTAGAACGGACTCGGTTTATATCACAATA
>NC_051219.1:3410636-3425636 GCF_015220715.1 Pygocentrus nattereri
TCTCCACCACCGTCCGCAAACACACCTCCATTTCACCACACACACCCGTCACCCTGAAACAAACACACACACAAATGGAGCTTCAGTAAAAAATATCACTGCCATCATTATTTCCATTACAAGGTGGGTTGTCATGATAACGACACGCAGTCGTGTGCAACACCTCCAGGCAAATTCAATAAAATGTTCTAGTTATTTACACCAGTCAGGCGTAACATCATGACCACCTCCTCGTTTCTACCCTCACTGTCCACTTTATCAGCTCCACTTACTGTATAGCTGCACTCTGTAGTTCTACAGTTACAGACTGTAGTCCATCTGTTTCTCTGATACTCTGTTACCGTTCTTCAGTGGTCAGGACCCCCATGGACCCTCACAGAGCAGGTACTGTTTGGGTGGTGGGTCATTCTCAGCACTGCAGTAACACTGACATGGTGGTGGTGTGTTAGTGTGTGTTGTGCTGGTCTGAGTGGATCAGACACAGCAGTGCTGCTGGAGTTTTTAACACCTCAGTGTCGCTGCTGGACTGAGAATAGTCCACCAACCAAAAATACCCAGCCAGCAGCGTCCAGTGGGCAGCATCCCGGAAAAAAACAGACATGCAAATACAATTTCAGGGTCATTGTTTAGCTGTTTCAGCCACAAAACAGAAAATGTGAGGAAGAGCACAGAGCATTTTTGGGAGGAGAACTGATGCATACTGTTGCCATTGAGACATCACTGCTGCTTTGGTGAGTCAGTTAGCAACCAGCCAACATGGGACCCCCTGAATACCTGGGGGTATTTAACACACTGCTTACTCAAAAAACAGGAGCCAATCTGCCACATTTTACAGTGTTGTTCGAATATAAAAATCACTGTTTCGCTAAATTATTGTGTGTGTGTGAGAGAGAATGTGTAAGTGTGTGTGTGTGTGTGTGTGTGTGTGTGTGTGTGTGTGAGGGAGAGAATGTGTGTGTGTGTGTGTGTGTGTGTGTGTGTGTGTGTGTGTGTTCTTGCCTAACATCCGGGTCTTTGCTGAAATGCTGGATGAAGAGTTTGTACTGCTGCTCGTAAACCTCCACCTTGGTTGCCATGAACACGACCTTTGCTTTCCCGGGAAACTTCTTCAGGTGATGCTCACAAATCGCCAAGGCAACGATAGTTTTCCCACAACCTGAACAGCACGAGCCCATTAACATTCAAACATAAACACAAATACTACAAACAACAATAAAAACTCAAACGCACACAATGCGTTCACTACAGTCGTGCACGGACGTTTAGACTGGTGAGCTCACAATACGGTTTCAGGGCAATTAAGCTGCAGAGTCACTGAGTCACAGAGTTACTGACTCACAGAGTCACAGAGTCACAGAGTCACTGAGTCACAGAGTCACAGAGTCACTGAATCACTGAGTCACAGAGTCACAGCGTCACAGCGTCACAGCGTCACAGCGTCACAGCGTCACTGAGTCACAGAGTCACTGAGTCACTGAGTCACAGAGTCACAGAGTCACTGAGTCACAGAGTCACTGAGTCACAGAGTCACAGAGTCACAGAGTCACAGCGTCACTGAGTCACTGAGTCACAGAGTCACAGATTCACAGAGTCACAGAGTCACTGAGTCACAGAGTCACAGAGTCACTGAGTCACAGAGTCACTGAGTCACAGAGTCACAGAGTCACTGAGTCACAGAGTCACAGAGTCACAGAGTCACTGAGTCACAGAGTCACAGAGTCACAGCGTCACTGAGTCACTGAGTCACAGAGTCACTGAGTCACAGATTCACAGAGTCACAGAGTCACAGAGTCACAGAGTCACTGAGTCACAGAGTCACAGAGTCACAGAGTCACTGAGTCACAGTGCATTTAAAATGATTATTTTATATAATCAATTATAAAATAAACAAACACGTTTATTTCCCTTTTCTGCTTTATCCAGTCACAGCTAATTGAAAATGTAGGGATACGGTGCTTTTACTGGATGTTTGCTATGGATTTGTGTATTATCACTGCACTGAATGCTTCCCGTCGTCAGCCTTTCCCAAATCCTGAACATGGTTTAGGTGAACCTGAAGAACAGGCTTCAAAACACACCGTGGGTGAAACACAGCCACGCCCCACCCTCCCACACACACATTACCGGTCGGAGCACAGATGATGGTGTTCTGTCCACTGAAGGCGGCGATGGCCAGTTCCTTCTGGTACTCTCTCAGTTTCCTCTCTTCTGCCCTCTCACTCACACCAGCCACGACCCCTGAACACACACAGTTCAGCATTTGTTGCATTGTTTTACCGTCAAGCCTTCGTTGGAAACAAGTCTTGAAAGACCAAACTGAAAATTATCCAATCGGGAATTTATTTACTCTGTGGTATCTAGACAGAAACAGCCAAGCAAGCTCTCCAATTGGTTAGGACTTCAGGAGCTGCACAGAAGGCCTTGCGAGTTAAATAAACTAGCAACATAGCTAGGTAGTCACAGAGAAGTCAACCAATCACAGTCGGATCAATTCTGTGAGAAAAAGTGTCGATCTAGAACTTCTGGAAGCTCTAGATACGTCACCGACTGTGAATATGAGCCCTAGTCTAAGCAGGTGCAGGTGGTTGTTAGGAATGGAAAGTAGTGCCGGCACCTCTACGCCAGGACTCTTTACTTGCAAGCTTAGATATGTGTATTATATATAACATCTGTTACAAACCTCAAATAAAAACATATAAAATGTTTGAAGGAAAATATTAAAACACCCACGTGTTAGACAGTTGTGTGCATACGCCCGTGTGTGAAGGTGTACCTGCACCCTCACTGAGCCGGTCAGCGAGACTGATCTCATTGATGCTCTTCAGGAGACCGTCATCGCTTTCGCCCTCCTCTCTATACTCAAAACGCACTGTAGCCATGGTGCCCATGCTCTCTTCATCGTCTGACGCACATTTCTCGCTCTCATCTAAAAGAAGGCATGAGACTCGGAGTGTAAGAGAGCACAAACAACCGAACACTGACTTATCGCTGCTGTCGGAACAAAACCTTGTATCTGCAGAACGGCAAGTTTACAGAAGGAAAAACCTACTTTATTTTTAATGTAAGTCAATGGAACCCGAAATTTTTCCAAGCCGTTTTGGGTCTTTTGGTCCGTTCATCATGAAATTTACAGACGGTACAAAGGGCAGCAGGCATTTAGAAACTAGGTCAAAAACTGAGAAAAAACGACAAGAATGGAGATACGAGGTTTTGTCCTGACAACAGTGAAATACTTCGGTGAGAAGTGAGTCCAGCACTAGAACACAGAAACCTGTATTGAGCTCCAGGAGCTGTAGGGCGAGTTTCTGGCTGCAGGTGTCGAGGGCCATCTTCAGGATTTTAAACCACGGTTTATCAGAACGTCTTAGACTCGCCACCAGACGCTCACTCGCTGCAACACACCCACACTGGTCCTCTACCTGACCCACACATACACAGATAGACACAGATCAGCCAAATCATCATGACCACCTCCTCGTTTCTACACTCACTGTCCAGTTTATCAGCTCCACTTACCGTATAGCTGCTCTCTGTAGTTCTACAGTTACAGACTGTAGTCCATCTGTTTCTCTGATACTCTGTTACCCTGTTCTTCAGTGGTCAGGACCCCCATGGACCCCCACAGAGCAGGTACTGTTTGGGTGGTGGGTCATTCTCAGCACTGCAGTGACACTGACGTGGCGGTGGTGGTGTGTTAGTGTGTGTTGCGCTGGTGCGAGTGGATCAGACACAGCAGTGCTGCTGGAGTTTTTAAACACCTCAGTGTCGCTGCTGGACTGAGAATTGTCCACCAACCAAAAATGTCCAGCCAACAGCGTCCTGTGACCACTGATGAAGGACTAGAGGATGACCAACACAAACTGTGCAGCAGCAGATGAGCTGTCGTCTCTGACTTTACATCTACAAGGTGGACCGACAAGGTAGGAGTGTCTAATAGAGTGGACAGTGAGTGGACACAGTGTTTAAACACTCCAGCAGCCCTGCTGTGTCTGATCCACTCACTAACACACCACCAAAGTGCTGAGAATGACCCACCACCCAAATAGTACCTGCTCTGTGAGGGTCCATGGGGGTCCTGACCACTGAAGAACAGGGTAACAGAGTATCAGAGAAACAGATGGACTACAGTCTGTAACTGTAGAACTACAGAGTGCAGCTATACAGTAAGTGGAGCTGATAAGATGGACAATAATGTTTTGCTTGATCGTTGAACGTTAATTTATCTTTGAGTTTATTCACTTTTTACAGTAACTGTATTAACAAAGTCTATTTTTCTATGTAAATGATACACATATGAATCACAGTCATCACTTCATCAGGACGCTGACCGGCCCGAAGTGTGTTTTCCTTACCGCTCTGATCTCCTCACACTCTCTCTGAGTGATGCAGTCGCTCATGTGCGCCAGCAGCTCTCTGGGCTTCATGTTTTTGGTGATGGATGGCTCAATGCGATCCAACAGCCTCTTAAAAGGCTGCAACTCTTCCAGCTCCTTGAAATCCCACTTGCTGACCGCTGCATACAGTCCCGTATATTCTGCATACACACAAACTGCCACTTTAAAGCGGAAGGACTTCAACCGTCACTGATAAGATGATTTTTATACATGTACAGTACTACGATGATGTCAAACACCAACCTTCATGTATTTAATGAAAAGTTCTCCATTTATCAGGAGAGATTTCTAAGACTAGATATATGGAGAAAGGCAGGAGAAAGTCAATGGAAACCATGTGAAAAAAACAGGACGTTTCCAAAACTGGCGTTCCAAACGGATTAAAAGCTACAGAGAAAATGTGGCTCCCAACAACCACCTGGAAAACCTGGTCGACCCCAAAACTGCCCCCATCAGATAAACAGCACTGAAAGCTTTGATCTCTGAGAGAGAGGAGAAGATCAAGCTGCTTCAGATCTGAAAACATCCACAGGTGTTTCTGTCCATCCTTCCACTGTGAGAAGACCACTCAGCGCTGTGGGTCTGAAAGGACGTGTAGCTGATCAAGAAGAACCTCACTGAGAAAAGGAGACGGACACGTCAAACAAAGAGGCTGGACAGTGGACTGACCACCCCAGAGTCCAGACCTCAGCACCACTGAATGGGTTTGATTAGTTCAGGAAATCATCAACCAGCTTCTCAGACTGAGCTTTGGAGGCGTGTCTGCAGATGAGGAACTGAAAGTGAGTCTCCAGGACAGAATGCAAGCTGTTTTCCTGACACTGAAAAATGACCAGCTTTTTTCCATGGTAATAAAATAAATAAAGGAGTCTCTGATGACCGGAGAGGAACACACTGTCCTCTGTGTTCCCTGGTGGACCTACCAGAGTTGTGCAGAGTGTCCAGAAAGGCCTGAAACCAGCCGGCCTCCTCCAGCTGCCACATCTTCTCCAGCAGCATCTGAGCTGCCGAGGACACTGACGACTTCTCCTCTGACAGGATCCTCTCTACAGACTCTGAACAGGGTAAAGGGAAGCAGACAGGAAAATCATGATTTTGCCAGTGAAAGACTCTAAACAATGAGTGCGTTTACGCACCAAATATTCCCATCATAATCGGACTTGTGATTATCGGATTACTCGAAACAGGAAACAGCGCACTCCGATTTCTTAGATTGGAGTAAGGTCTAGAAATCTGGTAAACAGTCTGGATTTTAGCTCAGTGGTCAGGTTTCTCAGTGCTGGGACTCTTACTCTGATTTCTTTCAGAGCATGTGCAAAACAGACGGCGGTACCGGAAATAAGCGAGCAGCGTCGCCACGAGATCCAGAAAAACACATTTGAAGTGACGCCAAAAACAAAATACATGCTTGACGAAATCAAGGACTTAAATATTCTTCATCTCCTAGATGATGCGTGTTCATATTTTCAGCTAAAGTGACTCGATGTATATAAAAAAGACCGGAAATGAAGTTTGAGTTTTATTTTATGTTTACTCTTCTGTGAGTTTATCGGCCGGTTGTAATTGATTACTGTCTGACTCGTGTAGACCTGGAGTTTCCCCTCTATCTGACTACTCTAGAGCATGTAAACGTGTTGATCGGACTGCTGACAAAATCCGACTTTCTGCAGTCCTCGGATTATTAAGTGCATGTAAAAGCACTCAGTGTCTGATCCTGATTTAAAAGGCTCCCTTCGCTCTGCAACCCCTGAAATAATT
Source organism: Pygocentrus nattereri (assembly GCF_015220715.1). Taxonomy (NCBI): domain Eukaryota; kingdom Metazoa; phylum Chordata; class Actinopteri; order Characiformes; family Serrasalmidae; genus Pygocentrus; species Pygocentrus nattereri. The sequence goes on from NC_051219.1 coordinate 3,416,789, forward strand.
AACCGGGCCGAATACGACTGTGAGGTTTAGAGCTCAGTGACTTATTTTTGCATCATTTTTCTCATATTCCTGTGAAAAACACTGACATCTTGTAATATTACCAAAGTGGAAAGTGCTTTATAACTAAATACATAAATAATGTGGTGAAAATATACCATCATCATCATTATTATTATTATCATCATCATCATTATTATTATTATTATTATTGTTGATTATTATTATTATCATTATTATTGATTATTATTGATTATTATTATTATTATTACCTCTCCCTGCTGGAAAAAACAGAGAAACCATTAAGTGTCGCTGTGTCTTGTAATGTGTTTTGGCTTTTTAATGGTCTGATATCACAGCGTAAAGGATCCTAATGGTTTACCAGTCTGAAGGCAGTTTTCTAATGGGACCTAAAGGTTTGAATCCTAATGGTTTGTGAAGCCGCTTTGTCAGCAGGGCTCTTGTTATTGTTCCTCACCGCCCCCTAGTGGCGGCTACAGGTCACAACACAATGCCCGTGGACTAACAGTTCTACTCCGGGTGGACGGAGCGGACAGCGGCGCTGCTGCGTCATGTTTAACTAATAATACAGCAGAAGACCGACACGGACCGTGGGCGACGGCGCGGTCGACGCTGGGGAACCAGTGGAACCAGCAGAAAGGTTCTAGCCGGGGCCGATTTCACGCAGACCGGCGTTCAGCGCAGGTCGCAGCCGCTGAGCCGGTCGATGTAAACACCTCTCTGGGACTAAACGGCTGCTCTGAAACCCACTTACCTTCGTCCAGGTACGCGGTCAGGAAAACTCTGATGTACGACGGCCGTAAAACCTGCACGATGTAGCGGCTGAAGCGCCGCAGGTTTTCCTTCTCCAGCTCGTACATGTTGGCTGCTGATCGATGAGCTGAAGTTTGGTCTGTGCGGGGAACCGTCGCTGGAACTTTATTCTGTTTACCACCTGTATTCGGGCAAGCCCCGCCCCCCGCGCCGCGATTGGCTATCCCCATCAGCCAGGCGACGCTTCCATTGGCCAGGAAACTAAAGTCACGCGTGTTTGCCCAGAACGACAGACACCACTAGCCAATAGTAGCGCAGCAGGCGGGGCTTGTCGGAAAACGGGTGGGAAGCTGAGCGGAGCAGGAAACGAAAGCGAAAGTCTGAGGGAAATGAATGGACCCCCTCCCAAACGAAGGGACCCACTGAAAACGAGCAGAGGTGTAACCCAACATTAGACAGTTGGAGCTGGAAACGAGGCCAAATTAGGACATTTTAATAGGATAATTTCATATAACATTCCTGGACATGTGGTCGGCCCATTCCTAGGAATGCACTGATTTCAGGAGGGGATGGGACGCCCCCCTCAGCTCCACCACCCATGTGATCTCTAAATGCTTTGCTCCCCTGATCGCTTGTACCCTGTGCAGTAACAACAAAGGACCTTGAATCTCGAACATCTCCAAATGGGACCCTTTCCTGTGAAACCACTCTGAGCGGCGTAAACACTTAATTACATGGGAATTTTGGAAAAATTTGTGGAATTCCTCTCGGAAGTCCAAAAGCAACCAGCCTACAAAAGCAGGGCTCACATCACGGACGGAAAAGAAAGCAGTGCTGTAGGTCAAGAGTCAAAAGCCAGCTTTTATTTATTCATTTTTTGCATATGCAACATTTATTTCTCCGTTTGTATGGAAGGGGCAGCAGAAAGAACAGCTTTGTCTGGTTCCCTGGTCTAGAACCAAGCAGAGACCGCAGGGGTGCGACCACTCGCAGTGAATCAGCATTCTGGAGTAGGCGCTCAAGTTCGGTGACACACATGGAAAAGCACGCATATGGATCATCCACACTGTGCAAGAGGCATGATGGTTATTAAGGAAGTGGACACCTGCCACATGTTCCCTGAGTTAAAGACAGACGGGTGGGGGGGGGCTGTGTAGTGTGAATGGGGGTGCATGAGTGTTTATGGCACAGCAGGTCAGCACCAGGTCTGAGGCAGAGGTTGTGTCCATTGTAATCACCGGTACTATAAATACCACATTAATAACAATAATAAAGGATTCCGTGTTTTCTTCCCTCACGCTGGCCTGCCTCCTCAGACCAGACCATGCATGAGAAGATTCGTTTATAAAGTCCTTAATAAGAAAAAACAAACTAATTCAAAGAAGGGGCAGAACAAGCCTGTTCATGAACGAAAGTCTGCAGAGCCTTTGATGTAAAAGCTCCTGTGTTTGTGGAGCTACACCGCAGGACTGGCCGCTGCGCCTCTCTGCGGGTCACTAGTTTCAGCGTTGCCCGTTCTTTCCCTCTCTGTGTCTGACTGGTCTCTAGGAGGCACAGTCCTGTCCTCCAGTCGGTCAACCCCACTGTCTGGGGCAGCAAAATCCCGTCCAGGTTCTGCCTCCCGCCTCTCTTCGGGCAGTATATCCTCCAGCTCCTGCAGAATGGACTCCAGCAGGCGTGTGTCCGAGGGTGGGGTTGCTGTAGCCAAGGAAGCATCCTGGCTGAGGTCATCGATTCCTCCAGGCTGTTCTGGGTCTGTGCTTTGCTGTGAATGGTCGAAAGATTCTCGGTCCACCACGTCCACCACACACTTCTCTAAGTTCAACGCACAGTCCGGAGAGTCCAAGAGGCGCTCGGTGGGAGTCACAGGGCTGTACGACTCGAGAGACGACCCGGGAAGAGCAGCGTTCAAAGACAAAGTTGAATCGATCTTACTGTTCGGTGTCTCAGGTACAGGGTCCCTACTTTTGACAACGCTGTCCTGACAATCAACCGCATAATCAGTGACGTCCACCACAGACCTGTGACAGTTATCCGTAACGCTGTTAACACGGCACTGATTGTGCGGACTCTTTGGAAGCTCAACAGCAGAACAACGATGGTCGGTTTTGCTTTCGGGAACCTTTGTGACACGATGTTGAGGGTCAGCGGTTCTGTCTACAACCACAGTTGCACGGCACTGATCGTCAGTAATCTTGGTAACATGATGCTGAGCGTCACTGGTGGTGCTGGTGACACTGTGCTGATCGTCCGTGGTGCCGTTAGTAACCTTAGTAACAAGGTGCTGATCCTCAGTGGTTCTGCTGTTAACGTCTGTGCAGGGCTGATCATCAGTCTTGCAAACTGCAGCTTTGATAACACGGCCTTGATATCGAATTTTGCTGCTGGAAACCTCCCGTTGCTGATAGTCCGTGGTTCTGCTGGTAACTTCAGTGACGCAGTCTTGGTAGTCATTTGTGTCACTGCCGCTTTCTATAGTGATAATGGTGGGCGAGTTCAGAGGTCTTGCTTCTCTCCGACTCCTCCTCTTGTGTCTTTTTCTCTTCCACCGGTGCGTGTGGGAGGGCGGGTCAGAGGCCCGCCTCTCAAAGATGATCTCAACGCTAGGGCTCCGGCTGCGTTCACGATCTCCTCTGTGGTGCCTCTTGGCTGGGCTGCTGCGTGCTTCCCGGCGCTCCCTGTCCCTACTGGACCTCCGGCTGCTCTGGCGCTGGGCCGCTCTCTCCAGGTGGCGAGTTTTGTACTTGCGCTTGCCAGCAGGTTTCTCTGGGCACGGCCGGTCCGGCTGAGAGTCCTCACTGCTGCTGCTACTGCGGCTGCTGGAGTGGCTGGCTGCTCGAGGGCGGCGCTCACGGCGGCCATGGCGGCGGCGTGATTCACCACAGCTGCCGTGAGAAGCCGAATGGTCTTGAAGAGGAGATCGACTCCTTTCTCTCTCTTTCTCATGCCTCCTCCTCTTTCTAGCTTTCTTTCGCTTACTTCCGTGGACAGGCGAATCCCAACAGATGGAAGATTGGGACGACTTCTCTCTCACAGAAACGGAACGAGGGTGCTCTTGTTCCTCATCACCCTTCTTAGGACATTTCCTGTCTCTGGATTGTGGCCGTTCCCAGCTGGGAGACCTAGAGGAGTCAGAGCTGTCACTGGCAACTGAAACAGTGGGACTCAGTCCTGATGATTGGCAACTCCACCTCTGTAACTCTCGATGGGTCGAACGCTCCTGACGCCTGGAGCGAGAACCGGAGCGCCTGCAGGATCGGCTGTGTCCAGAAGTCCTGCTTAGCACTGAACTATCGCTGCATGACTGTGAGCGATCTCTGAAGCAACGCCGCCGAGTTTCTTCTTTTGTTCCGAGACTGGAGTGTCTCTCAGCATCTCTCTCTCCGCTGTGTGAACAGCGCGAGTTTTCATTCTGTGGACTCACCCTATCAGTGTTCAAACCTGGACTGCGTGAGGCAGATGGGCATGGGCAGGACGAGGGGCTTAGGGGTCTTCGATATGACTCAGGGGACAGTGGAGCCTGCGCCTGGGATGAGGAGGCTTCCGCCTTTGGTAATGTGGCAGCTGTTGCCATCTCCGTGGCCATTGCCTCCCGCTCCTCCTCTGAGGAGTCGGAGGAGAGCTGCACAAGCTCCGGAGTCCGCTCAGCCATTGGCTTCACATAACCCACAATCATACACTCCTCCTCCTCATCTTCATTAGGCCCATCTGCCCCACTGGTGCGGCCCACCTCATCTGCCTGAACCACATCAGCAGAGGGTTCTGCCCCGTCTGCCTGCGACTGGCTGGGAGATGGGAAGAGGGTGGAATAGGAAGGGCCAGGGGTCTCATCGTCCCAGCCAGACTGGCTGAGTGAACTCTCACCACCTGTTGCCATGGGAACAGGTGGGACACGCTCCTCAGTGGCCTCGGTGATGTCTGCTGCCTCACTGTCATCGTCGTCCTACAGGAACAACCAGAGACGGGAATAAGTTGCACGTTTTAGCTGCAGTTAAACTTAAAAACATGATGTTCTATATAGACACACACTAAACATTCTTAATGCCCTCGGAAAGATGCCGAGATTTGACCAAACAAACAATTCCCTGATTAAACATATTCTGGAAGAGCAGAACGTTCAGGCAATGCTGGGCGAACATGCTAGATGTCTTCATTCTAATCCAGGTGGATTCAGCTGTAGTCCCTATAGTCAGGCACTGTATCGAAATGTGATACTTCCATGGGAATTCCATGGAATTACTTCAACACTACTAAGTATCAAACAACTCTTTACGATACCCAAGAACTCTCATCGGCATCCATGAACCTCTAAGCTGGCTTGGTTTAAAACACAAAATGCTAACTGCCTCATTTCCGTTCTGCCTTCATGTTATCATCTTCAGTGCTTCTCGGTTGGTCTACCATCTCCTGCAGTCAGTAAACACACCCACTGCCAGCACCTCATAGCCATCGGGGGTTTTAAGTCACACCCACCAAGTTTTGTAATTAAAAGGAAAATATCGTTGCTGTCGGAAAAAAAAACATGTATCTCCATTTTTGGCATTTTTCAGTTTTTGACATAATCTGAAAGTGTCTGTTTCTCTTTACACTGTTTGTAAATTTTATGATGAATGGCCTAAAAGAAACGACCCAAAATGACATGGGAAAAATTCTGGTTCCATTGACTTACATTGAAAGTGAAGTAGGTTTTTTCCTTCTCCTGTAAAGTTACTGTTTTGGAAATACAAGGTTTTCTTCTGACAGCAGCGATATAATTTAATATTTGGACCGGTAGCCTGCGGTGATATATTAGCACTGGATAATGTAACAAATTCAGACATGAAAACACTGGTCACTGGCACTGGCCCCGAACTCCCACACTGGCGCATCCGTTATTGTTTATAATGTCAAGTTTCATTTAATTTACACAAAAAAAAACAAAAAAAAAAAACGGGTGGCAACCTGCAGTTACCCCCAAGCTAGAGCCACAACCAACAACTACTTCTGTTAAACACTGGAATCGTATCCGTTTTGGAAAACGAAGTAAACCTCAGCACCAGGCAGATGTTTGACTCTTATGTGATAATGTTAACTGTGTTTTGAAAGAGCAGAATGTTTAGATAACGAAGGAGATCGAAGGTCACCGCTATGAGATCTACATTAGGTGTGAGCATAAAAAAGACCATCACCATTTGCCCAGAATTCCCATAACGCTGCATATCCAATACCCGTAATCAATAAGTGTGGAAGTACCTTCAGTTATAAGGATATTATCCTTACGTTTATTGACAACTAACAACTTCGTTGACCAAATGTTTAAACACAGTATCTACACGCCACTGCACAGACCACAGCGCCTCCTGCAGGACAGGAGGCTGAGCAACTCGAGATGTTAAAACAGACACATTTACGGCGAAACTGATCCGTCTTTAAAAGCACGGATCAGAATCTGAAAACTGGAACCACTGACACTTTGAATTAACACGCCAGACCTCTGAGATGGCTATGATGGACGAGTCAGAGCCGCTGTCCTCCTCGTAGCTGGGGGCCGGGCACTCGTAGACCGCCTGCTGGTCGTAAGTCTCGATGGAGAGCGTGGAGCGTGCAAAGCTGACCAACTCATGCAGGAAGTGGTCAGTGCGTGCCAGTAGGAAGGGGCGAAGCTCATCCCGAATGGCAGCATCGTCCATGTCATAGTGCGTGATGCGGGACATGATGATGTGCTGAACGATGCTGACCAGCGAGCCGTGGGAACCGTACAGCACCGTCAGCTCCCGCTGAAGCCACGGCAGCAGCCGCCGCAGGCTGGCGGGGTTGCGCCGCAGGTGGGCTGCCGAGACGTCCCGTTGCCTGCCACTGTCCCAGCCGCCACTGCGCACTCGTATGCCTGTTCGGTACAGCGCCCGCCGGAATGCTACAACATCCTGGTCCCGTAGTCGTCGGAGGCTGCGTTCTTCACCTCGTGAGCGCCGGCGCTCCGTCAGACGAAGCATCATGTGGTGGACGCCTTGCTCTTGGCCCACCGTCTCCTCCATCCCCTCCGTCAAATTCTCCAACCTCAGGTCCAGCGAGGAGGCGGTAGCGGCCGGGTTTTGGTGCCTCCGACTTCGCCTCTCCCCGCCCCGCGGCGCCCTCGGCCGACGAACGCGGCCAGAGGGAGCGCCGATGTCAGTCTGGGCAGCAGGGGGAACGGCTGCCGCTGCTGGTCCATTCTCGACGGGGGCCAGCACGAACTCTTTAAAGTCGTTCTCCGCCTTGACGGAGTGGAATATGGAGCGAAACGGCTGCTTGCACAGAGGACACTCCGCTTTGTTTTTGGACCACTCGTGGATGCAGCGGAAGCAGAAGCGGTGCAGGCAGCGATCCAGGGACGCCACATTGTTGAAGCGGTCCAGGCAAATCGGACACTTGGAGTCCGGCGACGTGTCGGCCAGGAGGCACCGCGAGGATTTCGCCCCACTCTCCTTCTTCCTCACGCGCAGTTTCATCTTTGTGGGCGTCATCATCTTCAACACAACAGAAAGAACAAACACACACGTTACACAGGCAAACTTACTGGAGGAATCATGAGCTGCTGACCAATCGGGGACTGATGGAAGTAAACCCCCCTGCTCACACAGTAATTAAGTGTTTTGCTTAATTATCTAACAGGACAAATAAATCACGGCACATAAATATTAACAATACACAGCAGTCAGTCCTGCTTTGTCACAAAAGCCACATTTTCTTGCACACAAGGATGAAATCACAAGTAAACCGTTGTTGAGCAACACTGTGAACCAGGTGTGTGTGGGCTCCTGTCTGAGACGGACCCCCTGGACTGGCCCTGAGAAACGCAGCCTTTAAAGACAACACAGCAGGGCCAAGTGACCGGCTCGACTGGATCAGGGCAGCTCAGCTGACTGAACCTCCCTGTGCCTGCAGGTTTATTACAGGACTCCACGGCTTGTTTGGCTCAAATCTCACAAAAGCTGGATATTCCGACGCCCATCGTGTGAAGTGTTATGAAACTGCCCACCCCTAGTGGTCGGGGGGGCGACGGAGCGATCAATAACGGCAGGCCTCAGGACAACTAGCAGTATTAATCAATAACGACAGCACCTGAAAATCCTCCCGGCACTGAGGCACTGAGGTTTAGCCTCGTTCCGCTCAGATCAGCTATTCTGTGCTTTCTCGTCTAATAGCAGCTTTATTTCTCCTTTATTTCCTCCCTTTCTCCTCCTTTATTTCTCCCTTCATCCTCCTTTATTTCTCCTCAATTTCCTCCCTCCCTTATTTCTCCTCAATTTCCTCCCTTCTTTTATTTCTCCCTTTTTATTTCCCTTTCTCCCTTATTTCTCCCTTTCTCGTCCTTTATTTCATCCCTTCTTTTATTTCTCCCTTCTTTTATTTCCCTTTATTTCTCCCTTATTTCTCCTCCTTAATCTCCTCCCTTATTTCTCCCTTTATTTCTCCTTAATTTCCTCCCTTCCTCCAGGTGCTCAGCCGGTAAAACACGGAGCTCCTTATTCTCGCCCCCCGGTCCACCTTAAGTGGTACAGCCGTTGCTGTGGTGCGCCGGGATGTAACTGCTGCACCATTTAAGGTGGACCGGGGGAGTTCGAACAGGACTCTGGCGAACGGGCCGCCGATTTCAGCCTCGATGCTGAAGCTAAACTCTGATTATTCCTCTTCCGCTCCGCGAGCCGAGCAGCAGCCCATAATCGGGGGTCTCGCCGCGTCGTGAAAGCCCCCCGGTGCTGGTTTTACTGGTTTTAAAGGCCAAACGCCCTCACCGTCCGAGTTAGCATCCGCGCTAACACAGCCGCCTCCGAAAGCCCGCGTCCCCGCCGCGGCTCCGCCTCACACCGGCCCCAGACTCGCCGCCCGCGCCGCCGCCCGCGTCCATCGGAGCGCGGAGCGCGAGAAGCCGCGATTATCTGACCAAACGGCGCGCAGATGGACCGAAAACCCCGCCGAGCGCGGAGAGAGTCGTCGGCTACACCGCCAGAGGAAAACCATCCACCGGATAACCGCCGCCGAGCCCGCGGCGCCCCCTGCCGCTCGGGAGGAGCGAACTGCAGCGCGCCGGCTGCAGCGCCCTCTAGTGGCCTCGGGC
>NC_051219.1:3435636-3453136 GCF_015220715.1 Pygocentrus nattereri
TTAAATTCTTTTAAAACACTGAAACTGAGGACACACATTGGTTTAATAGTATAATATTTTTGCTAAAGAAATTCTAATTTACAGAAGTTTTGCCTCAGTATAAGTGCAACCAATGTCTGCTTGGACGAAAATACAGACGATATTCAATCCAAACGCTCCTGCTAGTGTTTTCAGCCGAGCTAGTTTAGCTGTGTTTTCAGCCGAGCTGGTTTAGCTGTGTTTTTAGCTGAGCTAGTTTAGCTGTGTTTTCAGCCGAGCTAGTTTAGCTGCGTTTTTAGCCGAGCTGGTTTAGCTGTGTTTTTAGCCGAGCTGGTTTAGCTGTGTTTTTAGCTGAGGTAGTTTAGCTGTGTTTTCAGCCGAGCTAGTTTAGCTGCATTTTTAGCTGAGCTGGTTTAGCTGCGTTTTTAGCCGAGCTTGTTTAGCTGTGTTTTTAGCTGAGGTAGTTTAGCTGTGTTTTCAGCCATTTAGCTGTGTTTTTAGCCGAGCCAGTTTAGCTGTGTTTTCAGCCGAGCTAGTTTAGCTGCGTTTTTAGCCGAGCTGGTTTAACTGTGTTTTCAGCCGTTTAGCTGTGTTTTTAGCCGAGCTAGTTTAGCTGCGTTTTTAGCCGAGCTGGTTTAGCTGTGTTTTTAGCCGAGCTGGTTTAGCTGTGTTTTCAGCCATTTAGCTGTGTTTTTAGCCGAGCCAGTTTAGCTGCGTTTTTAGCCGAGCTGGTTTAGCTGTGTTTTTAGCCAAGCTAGTTTAGCTGTGTTTTTAGCTGAGGTAGTTTAGCTGTGTTTTCAGCCGAGCTAGTTTAGCTGCATTTTTAGCCGAGCTGGTTTAGCTGCGTTTTTAGCCGAGCTGGTTTAGCTGCATTTTTAGCCGAGCTGGTTTAGCTGCGTTTTTAGCCGAGCTGGTTTAGCTGTGTTTTCAGCCGAGCTAGTTTAGCTGTGTTTTTAGCCGAGCTGGTTTAGCTGTTTTTTCAGCCGAGCTGGTTTAGCTGTGTTTTCAGCCGAGCTAGTTTAGCTGTGTTTTCAGCCGAGCTGGTTTAGCTGTGTTTTCAGCCGAGCTAGTTTAGCTGTGTTTTCAGCCGAGCTAGTTTAGCTGTGTTTTTAGCTGAGGTAGTTTAGCTGTGTTTTCAACCGAGCTGGTTTAGCTGTGTTCTTAGCCGAGCTAGCTTAGCTGTGTTTTTAGCCGAGCTAGTTTAGCTGTGTTTTCAGCCGAGCTAGTTTAGCTGTGTTTTCAGCCGAGCTAGTTTAGCTGTGTTTTTAGCCGAACTAGTTTAGCTGTGTTTTTAGCTGAGTTAGTTTAGCTGTATTTTTAGCCGAGCTAGTTTAGCTGTGTTTTTAGCCGAGCTAGTTTAGCTGTGTTTTTGCTGAGCTAGTTTAGCTGTATTTTTAGCCGAGCTAGTTTAGCTGTGTTTTTGCTGAGCTAGTTTAGCTGTGTTTATAGCTGAGCTGGTTTAGCTGTGTTTTTAGCTGAGCTAACAGCAAAGAGGGTCAGAAACCACATAATCAAGTCTATCAATGATACTGAACAAGTTCATGTGACGATTTTTGCGTACAGTACTAGTTTGTGGACATTAACTTCTACCACTTGTCAGCTACATTAGCCTCATAGCTTCAGTGCAAAAGTAAAGAAGCCAACTTCAGACCCCAAACATTTCTTGGCTGATCTGCAAAGGAGGAAACAGCGTACATTTCCAAACTGCTACTTTAAAAACAGCATAGTTTTATTGAGATGCTTCTACTTTAGGAGTGCCGAGAGCTTGACCCCTGTAATTCACTCTGCAGGCTTGTCCGGCCGTGTCGTCGCCATTCTGTTGCTGTTGGTATCCCGGAACAGTTATTTAAGCTCTGTTATGTCACTGTAGCAGAGAACACATTTCTGAATGACGTAACAGGTGCCTGCTGGCCGGAAGCATTGCACAGACCTGCTACACGATCTGAGCGTGCGGGTCCAGGACTGTCAGTGATGGCGCTACAGAAACAGCCATGTTTCTTATCTTAATCATCTCTCTGAATCACCTCGATTTAGAATCAGAAGATCAAAGCTCAGAACTCTGAAGACGAGAAAGCTGGTACATCTTGTACTCTGAACGTTTTCCACCCAGAATATTACTATGTGATTTTAATTACCAAAGAAAGTGTTCAAAACTATGGCTCTGGTCACCTATTCAGATCATCCTACTGAACCGGGTCCAAGTCAGGGTTTGAAGCACATTTCAGACTTTTAACTGATCTCAGACTTAAAGTGATCAACCATTTCAACGTTCTTGTCACAACCAAAACAATCATTATACACATCCCACATCAGTCCTGCTACAGCTATGAGGCAGTCTGGCCTTCTAGCTACAGGCAGAATGTGTTCTCCCCCTCCCTCAGTCAGTCATCCCTCATACTACTACCACGTTGAAGGAACGGTCTAAACTCACTAAACAAAGTTTGCCCGATTCTGGGGACAGTCGTGGGCTGGAGGTTAGGGAACCAACCTTGGTTTGATCCCCAACAGTCGACAGCACGTGACTGAAGTGCCCTTGAGCAAAGCACCTAACCCCCAACTGCTCAGTAGGCGCCGTGGATAGGGCTGCCCACCACTCTGGGCAAGAGTGCTCACTGCCCCCTAGAGTGTGTGTTCACTAGTGTGTATGTGGTGTTTCACTGCACAGATGGGTTAAATGTGGAGGTGAATCTTCCCTGTTGTGGGACTAATAAGGGTCACTTAAAATATTTCAGTCCTATTTGCTAACCGAAACCTGGCTAGACTGCAGCTCATATTCACAGCCATCTGATAGCACGAGGACAGGGGGCCACTGTTGGCCCACTGATGGCAAAGCTGGTGGTCCACCGGTGTTTAAGCAGAGTATTAGACAAAATTCCACTTATCATCACTCATTTTACACTCACAATCCAGTTTACTGAGGTTTCCTTCCTTTTCATTAATTATGCTTATTATTATTATAAATTAGTGTTGTATGTAATTTTAATCAGCAACAACATTATCTCTAAAATCGTTTTATATCTGGCCTAGTCGTTACTTTTTTCTCTCAGTTGTTGTTATTTGTCTTAGTTTATTTTCTAAAATAAAAGTCTCTGTGCATTTAAAACCTGCAATTAAAAACAGCTTGTATGCAGGACAGTAATCTGGGTGGTCTGAGGGAAGACCTGCCAGAGCTGACCTTATCGAGCCAGCGGACTGATATATGTTTCACTATTTGGGCAGTGACTTATCTAGAACTTCCAGAAGGACTACAATGATGTTTTTGTCTCTAAATTGGTTCCACTGTAAATCAAGGCATGATCAGTTGGTTCCCATGTCAGTTCCTAATCATGTTTGTTGTTCATCCAACGTTTAAGGTTTTCAGTTCAGCTCCTGAAGTCCTAACCAATGGGAGAGTTCACTTGGACGTTCTACCTAGATACCACAGAGAAAACAATCCAAAAGAAAACACAATTCTTTATTTAAACCATTTAGGCTTGTTTTCCAATAAATTTCCTGATAAATAAGAGTTTTCCTACTGCACAGGTGAAACACAACTATCATGATGATTATATTAAACAAAAGGAATTTAAAAATATGGAGGTGCATATTTTTCCCATGGAAATCATCAGAGCTCCTCTGCAGGTCTAGAAGGCCCTGAGGTGTGTGTGTGTGTGTGTGTGTGTGTGTGATGTGTAGATGACAGTGGGAGTGTGTGTAGGCTTAGCGACGGCTGCCCAACAGAAAACTGACAGAGAGCTTGCTAACACTCACTGACACTGTGGCCCTTGTGTGTGTGTGTGTGGGGCTCTTTAGTGTTGCTGGCAGTCGGTCGATGTAATTCAAGCTGTTATACCCCTTGGAATTTGCCGGAAGCTTTCCAGGGAACTCCACACACTCATGTGTTAGTGTGTGTGTGTGTATGTTAGTGTGTGTGTACGTTAGTGTGTGTGTGTGTTGGTGTGTGTGTATGTGTATGCGTGTGTTAGTGTGTGTGTGTGTTTATGTTATTGTGTATGCATATTAGTGTGTGTGTGTGTGTGTGTCCTGACTTTGTAACGTTATTTATAAAAACTCCACATTTAATTTTTAATACTCAATACTTAATCTATATGATTAGTTCCTGAGGTTAAGATTAGGATTAGATCATTCCTATTACACGTATATAAATAAACCCCATATGGCTCATTGTTATTACTATATATTATATGTTACTGTCAGCAGAAGAACAAGCAGGTGCTCGGCTGCAGCAACAATGTGAGCAAGATAATAAAGATCATTCATTCAACATGAATCCTGGTGAAAACATCACGAGGAAGATCAGAAATGCTCCAAAATGGCTTGGACTAAAATCCCTATATTTTAATTTACATTAAAAGTTTACAACATTGCTGCTGCCTCCTGTAAAGTTGCTATTTTGGAGATTCCTGTTCTTCTTTGGACAGCGACGATTTTCAAAACAGTGCAGTATTTTCCATTTTCATGTGGGTCGACCTGCGGAACACAGTTTCAGCTTAAAACGGGAATAATCCAGGAAGATCCACTGATGGCGCGAAGTGAGTAAAGGAATTCTGGCAGGAGCGGCGCAGAGAGGCGAAGGCGGCGTTTAGCTGAAGTACAGATACAAATATAGAGACATGATGAGTCTATATTTGTCTAGAATCAGGGTGTGGGCGAGTGGGTGGAGCCACGTCTGGAAGCTGGACGAAGACCGAAGAGTTTAAGATGAATCTCAGAGTTGGGGTCAGATCATCTTCATCACTTCAGCACCACACCGTTCAGCTCACTGAGAGAATAAAAGTTTGTTAGTAGAGGTTTGATTAGGTGGTCTAGACGTCTGAGACAGAACACGATACGGGACCTAAACAGTCTCACTCTGGATGCGTCATGATGCACCTGTGGAGACTCGCGATAGGTGAGCACAATTTATTTCAGTTTTATTTGATTAATTTGGCCCTTAGAAGTCACAGTTACTGTCAGCAAGGACCAAACCGAGTATTTCGGACTCAAAATGAGTATTTCGGACTCATAGCTCATCGAAAGAAGCCCCGAAATTGTTTGAAAAGTGCAGATTCTAAACTTTCAATCCATATGACTTTCATGTTTACAAGTAGAAAAGAAAATAGTTTATTGTAATTTGAATTTGATGAAAAGTGTATGTACAGTCTTGTTTGGCAGAAAGAAAAAAAATCCTTTACATTCTTCAATTTTTCCATTTTTTCATATTGAAACAACCGAAAAAAGTAAGAAATGCAGAGAAAAACCTGTTCATACAGAATATAAATCAAATGTGAATTATCTATTAGTACCTATGTAATAACTGTGTAATTTCACTAATAAAGCAAAATGACAGCAGTAGCTCTCAGAGTCTAACAGTAAAAACTGGTTTTTGTTTTACTTTATTTGGAGTGTCTGCGCTTTATTGGATGAATATATATTATATTTACTTGGTGGCAGTTCTAGAAAATTTTTCCAGGGGTGGCAGGGAGTGTCAGCAGGGTCGCAGTGTGAAAGTGCGAGCGAGAGGCAGGGGGTCAGAGCGGGGCACTGGCTACCCTGGCCACCCCTTTAAAACCATGCAAGACTGTAAATTTTGCCAAACAGGTTCATTGAATGAAGGTCAATTCCCAGAATCTATCTGTGTAAATTCAATGCTTTAGTTTAATGGAGTAAAATGTGTACAGAGTAAATCTGAGATGTTCACCAAATACTAGAATATTTATTCCATTAAACATTTTACTTGGTCGAAATTTGTATTTTCCAATGTGAAGATGGTTCCAGTAAACTCATCTTTTGTGTTATGGCTCACAAATACAGAAACATAGAAATCACTGGAATTAGTTTTATCCAGAAGAGTGAGGCTGAAGTACACATACAAATTATAGAGATGTTATGAGCCTTTGTTTGTCTGGAATCAGGGTGTGGGTGGGTGTGGATGGGTGGGTGGGGCCACGTCTGGTCCAAATAGGTCGATTTTCAAACTTTGAAATTTATAAACTTATAACAATTCTAAAGTAACTTCAGTTATTAAGTAACTTAAGCGATGCAAGTTGTAAAATAATGTATAAAAATGGAAAAGAACCTTCTAATCGCTGTAAAATAGAATAGAATCACTGCAGAAAAAGAAAGTCTGTAGTTTGTAAAGAAAAAAAAGGCTAAAATTAATTTCAAGGAAACTTTTAAAATCAGAAGTAACTTGCAAAGAAAACAATGCAGTTTTTGCTTCACTTGATTTAGCGCGGATACTGACAGTAGGTGAACAATTTTACTGTCAACTTTACAACCTTGTTTGACTTCATTCAGATATATGTGCTCTCTCTCTCTCTCTCACTCACTCTCTCTCTCTCTCTCTCTCTCCCCCTGTGTCTGTGAATCAGACTTGTTCACCTGCTGTTGAGCTGTGGAGAACATTGCAGAAGAGCAGCACTAGAGTTTCAGGGTCTCGTGCCTCGACCTCCAGAAACCTTCACCTGAAACAGGGAAAGGAGCACATCCCTCCCTCCTGGCTCACCGCTCAGATTAGTTCATGTGAATGGAACCAAGACTGAAAAGAGGAGCCCCACTACAGAAACAGTACAGCAGTACGTGGTATTGACAGAGCTTAAAGAGGGGCTCAGCTCAGAGACGAGACTGGCTTCACCTTCAAACAGTAAACAAATCAAAACTGGAGTCAAGATCTGATTCTCTTTGAGCAAATCAGACGAAATGTGTGCCGACAGTATCAACCCTCGCGTGGGGGTGACGGTGGCTTTCTGCAGCATCTTCCTCATCTTTGGCTTCATGTTCACCGTGTCTGGAACAAGGGGCGAGGCGCTGGGTCCCGTGCCTCTCATAGCTCTCGGCCCTGCCGTCTTTTCCCCCGCTCTGGTCATCATCATCCTCGCCCTGAAAACCAACGGCTTCCGCTCGTGGCCATGGCCTTGGCTGAGTCTTCAGGCCTGCAGGGGGCGCTGCTGCGCCCAGAGAAAAGAGAAAAACAGACTGGGCTGGGTGTCACCCGAGGACCTGGGGGGTCTGTACAGCATAGGGGGCAGCAGTGAGTCGTCTTCCAGGGGCTCAGTGGGGTCGAGGAAGACCCACATAGGAAAAGGAGAGAAAGTTCTCTGGAATATGAGGGACTGTTGTCCATCTGGAGGCCTGAAGGGGGCACCAGAGAAGCCGGCGAGTTTTGGTGTGTTACAGCAGGAGTGCTTGGGGAAGAATGTGCTGTACACACTCGTGGTCACACACACCACCGGGGGTGTGGCATTCAGAGACGGTTTCGTCATGGGCTCCGCTGCCCGACCTGGGATTCCCTTATATCATGGCAACGTCAGATGGGGCGAGGAGACGATAGTGTAGCTTTTTAGACACGTTACGTCTTTAAAAATGTTACCAAACATTAGAGCAATGTGGGCTTGTGAGGAAAACCACTCAAATATATTGTTTTGTAGAACATTATTTAATTATTTATTGCCACAGTGAATAAACATACATGATACTAAATGTACAACTGCACTGGATTCACGTTTCCAAAGTTCCGGACACACTTATACTGGTAAATGAAAGACTATTAAACCATTCATGATGTTAAAAATCACTGTTGGTTAACTGGACAGTCAGTTAAACTGGGATATAACGCTTTCTATTAGTTCCATTTGAAATCAACGTCATTTCATTGTGGTGGCGTGAACTCACAATTATAAATAAATAATAAAGCAAGAATTTGCCCGTTTTGACATTTTAAAACATGAAACTTTATAAAATTAGTATTTTATTAGCTACAGATTTGGTGGTGCTTTTACTAGTTTGCTGCTAGTTGATTTATCCCCTGACCACTGTCCAGCGTAGTGTGCTAAAGGTGCTGAAGGTTTCGCTTTAAAAGATATTTAAAACCTGCATTTGAGAGCGATACAATCACAGATTCTATCAGAGTGACATTAATACCTTTGACGGCTTTAATTCAATAATTTCGTTTTATGAAAAGGTACCTGAAGTTTAGTCAAAGGTGATTTATGTTCTGATATCACAGCCATCCATAAACTTGGTCTACTCTTATTTAGTGACCACACAATTAAAAACATTCTCCAAAAAGATGGGCATTATTGCAGCCATAGAAAAAATGATATAATACTTACTTGAAACTAGATTATTATTACTGCCAAGAAGGCTTACCTTATTTAAAAGCTTAACCTTGTCATGAAGTCAGAGTGAATCATAAAGTTTTCTCCTTCTGTATTGTGAAGTGTTTGCAAGTGAAACTCAGGGTCAGGGAGGGTCTCTGAGCTAACTTCTCTCCATGTTAGGTGGAAGTGGGAGTGAGAGATGAAGCATACAGTCCTGTGTGAAGGTTTTAGGCATCTAAGCACATTTTTAAACAATTGATCTCAGCAGTGAGTTTATCACAATATACGTTAGAATAAAGTCGTATTCATAATTCAAATAAACAGAAAAACAATAAAAAGTAACAAGAATTTCTTGGGTCCATATTTTTCCTGGACACCTTCACAGCCGCCACAGAGACTCGTTAATATCATCAATTACATCATGAGCTCAATTTACTGAGCACTGATTGGTCAAACCAGGAGCTGCTTTTTAACTACATATAATACTGGGCTTCCTCGAGGAGAGGCTTGGAAATGGGTAAACAAACACGCCAACATCCAGAACATCACTATTATATATATATATATATATATATATATATATATATATATATATACATACACACACACACACACTCACATCTAGGGGCAATTTAGCATGTCCAATTGGCCTGACTACATGTCTTTGGACTGTGGGAGGAAACCGGAGAACCTGGAGAGCATGCAAACTCCACACAGAGAGGACCCTGGTTGCCCGGCCAGGGAATCGAACCCAGGCCCTCCTTATTATGAGGTGACAGTGCTACCCACCACGCCACCGTGCCACCCTTATATAAATTATTATTAATTAATATTCTATAAATTTAGTTTATTCAAATATTAACACTTTTCTCAGCTAATAAACACAAACTACACAAATAAATACATTTTGAAAATGTGTCTTGGGTGCCTAAGACTTTCGCACAGTACTGTATATATGGCTGTTGTCTGAAGAAAACCTCGTATCTCCAAAATGGTAACTTTACAGAAGAAGGAAATAATATACTTTACTCTTAATGTATGTCAATGGAACCAGACGTCTTTCCAAGTAATTTCTTTTAATCCATTCATCATGAAACTGACACACATTAAAAAAGGAGCCTTTTCCAAATATGTCAAAAACTGGAAACCATCAAAAATGGAGATACAAGGTTTTCTTCCACCAACGGTGATATTATTAGTAGTATTATATATTATTGGTATACTGTGTTTTCCACACCCATTGGTGCACAATGGCGTAATCAAAAATCAGATGACTTTAGAGGCGGATAAAGGTTGCTACACTTCCATCAAAGTTTACCAGGTGACCTTTTACATGACTATAAATCTCGCTTGATATGAGCAGGAACATGAACTAAAAAGGTTAAAAAGTTAGAAGAGATTTAATGTTGACTTATTTTTGTCTGACTGTTGCGCAGACAGACAGGCCACTACACAGCAACCATGAACATTATGAACAGATGCTGCTAAGCCTACAGCAATTCCACCAACGAAACCAACGTTTTTACAGTGAATACAGCCACACAGCTTAAAGAAAACAAATCTCAGCACTCTGTATATTGTAGAAGTTGGATGCTACAGTATGCTAAAATAATTAAATACATACAGAAGAGCAGATCAGACACACTGCACAGCTGAGGAATGGTTTACGAGATAAAGTATGTGTGGAAAAATGTTATTCTTAAAAATAAATCTGACTAGCTTCATTCAATGCCACCGCAATATATTTGATATAAACACATCTACTGGATCCTGTATCAATACACCAGTTATTAAAAACCATTGTGCTGTTAGTTGAAATTCGCAACCACAGCCTGCTGATGAGCTAGAGCATTGTATTGCATTGGATGTATTTATTGTGACTTTTATAAATAAGTCAAATAAGTTATCTGTTAGAAAGTGGTGAAACTTAGGAGGGATTTAAATCCAGTATGAATCCAAAGGTTCACAGTTTAATAGTAATAATTGTAAATAATGACGTTAATCCAGTATGAATAAGCAGTGAATGGTCTTCTGTAATTGGCTAAAATAAAGGCTTCCTCAGTAACAGTAGTTCTGTACTAATCCACTGCCCACTAATGAAATAGCACAACCTGCTAACAGACACATTGGTGCACCGTATTGTTATTGTTATTGAGTGTGGTATAACCCATATGTGAACATAATTTATTCTGCAGAAATTTGGGTAAATTACACACATTCTTAATCCTGAACCAGGCAAATATCAACAAATGACATTACACAGCCTCTGCTGGTGATACTAATCCAGCTCCAATAAGGCTTTAGTTTGGGTCAAACAGCAGGTCATTGTTGTTATTACAGGTGATAACTCCAGGGATGTTGGAGAAATTCTCTTTGTCTGCCGTATCCAGCACTGGTTCTGCTCTCTTCTCCTTACTGACCGTCGCTGGCTGCTTCCCTTCCAACCAGTACGTCACCATGTCCCCTTTACCCTGAAAGAGGGAGGGGTACGTGCACCAAATATGAGCTTTAAAAACTACATAAACAAAGATAAAGACAGGCCAGTAATATGCTCAACCCCTTAAACTGTTTTCTGGGTAACAGTAGCGTCCACCCGGTGGTGTTAACTGTATCCCAGATGTGAATTAAGCTTGGTCTTGGACTAAACTGCTGTCTTGATGTTGAATCACAATTGGAAATTCTTTTTAGTCTAGACTAAAATAATCTAGGCCTGGGAAACTGACTTATGAAGTTACAGCATGTTCAGTATGTTGCTGGTATGGCATTCCCAAGCTTGTGTACGTTCCTCTAGAAGTCCTTCTTGGTTAGTCAGGCATGCTTTGCCTGACTTAGTGCTCGAGTTTATCGTGCCAGAGACTGACGATGTGTTGATAGGTATGTGTTTTGAGGGTGGGGGGGTCTTTTAGGATTGACTAAAGCCAGCAAATGTGTTGGATGTTGGGAAACTGACTAAATTGTAACACATTTTTGAACCGTTAAATATGACCACTTTCTAGTATGTTGGCTATAAGCTAATATGACATTGCACTGTTTTACATCATGCTTGTAAGAGACATTAGCACATACATTTTGTGAACATTTTGGCATCATCTGGTCAGATTAGATGATTTTCTAATTTTTCTAATTGAATTTTAATGAACGATTTTTTTGCTTAATTTAGGCCTTAATCCAAGTCAGATCTGGACAATTCCAGAGCACGATAAATTATGTGATACCAACAAACATGGGGTCATCAAAACAGCTGATGGCCCTCCAGGACTGGAAAAGAGCTGCTTGGGGCGTATACACCTCACCTTGACCTGCAGCACCCCCCTGCATGTGAGTATGTAGCCCCCGATCTCTTCCAGCAGGTAAAAGGCACTGGAGCTGCACTGGATCTTCAGAGCTAAACACCAAGTGCAGTAAACAACAGACACTGGTCAAACACCATTTCATCAGCTACTGAGTATGAAGACTTATTAGTTCACAAGAGAGTTCAAGTTCAAGAAAACTTCGCCTTTACGCCAAATGTAGTCAAACAGACAAGACATGCTTAGTGATTGAAGTTTGCGTCCTTAGTCCAGTGAGGTTAATGTAGCTACAAATGTACCCCACCAATTAGCATGATGCTAACAGAGTTCTGGAATCATTACACATTTTCATATTTCTCTCAAGCAATGTTGAGTTGGTAAGTGATCTCTAATACACTTGGGTATTTGGTTTATGTGCCAGAGAGTCACCTACTTTGACAGGAAGGGGCCGTTTGACTGACATGCTGCTTATCATGACACTTTTTTGGAGACTAATGCTTTTGCAAAGTCTTAAAAGTTGAAAGTTGTCATAAACTTAACAGACTTTTTTAAAATCCATGACTATCTTACTCTGAAAGGCTTAGTCATAGTATGCAGAGCAGGCAACTACTTGCATTTGTGGGTTTCTAACCGGACTGATCAGCCAATCAGAAGACAACTGACAAAAATCCCAATAATTGTGGCCACTTGATTTTACTGTAGATATCAGGTGCTCCAGTGTGTCTGAGACTGGGATTATCTTTCGGTAGGTTATAATCTATAATCAGGGTCATCTGGGAGTCTCTGCTTTCTCAAATGCTACCGCGATCCTATCTGGACTAAGCGGTTAACGATGATGATGATGATGATAATCTTCCATTATTTAGATTTAGCTTTGTAGCTTCAGTGCAAGAATTACAGCAGCAAACTTCAGACACAAACCATGACTCAGCAGATCAACTACGAGGGGAAACTGAGTGGATGGTATTATTAAGCGGCAGTATGAACAGCAGTGGGTGTGTTCTACCTTCACTGGTGGACTCCATGCGGGAGGCAGTATTGACGGTGTCTCCGAACAGACAGTAACGTGGCATCTTAGTGCCGACCACTCCAGCCACCACAGGCCCTGAGGAACCACATTAAAGTTTACCCTCAAACACTGCAAACACATGAGAAGATTTTACTAACAGTGCTTTCTGAAGATGAAGCTTTACCCACAGAGGAAACAGAAAGGTTTACTGTTTAGGACTGCGCCACAGTTCCATTAAAATGTGGTGTGTTTGTATGAATGTTGGCTCTTGCCTGAGTGTATTCCAGCACGGATCTGTAGCTGTGTTTGGGGTTTGTGAGGGATCCTGAAGGTCTTGCAGACAGACACCAGATCCAGAGCCATGCTGGCGATCTCTGATGCATGCAAAATCCCGTTCTCTCGCGGCACACCAGAGACCACCATATCTACATGTACGACAATTATACTCAACCTCAAACACCATGTCTGCACATATAGACTGTAAATCATATATAGCTGCATTCGTTAGCAAATTTTTGTGAGCTCACTTACATTCATTTCAATAGAATTTGCAGAAATGACCAATTTTTACAAATAGATTTTGATAAATTTTGACACACAAATTTGCACCTCGGCCAACAGCACTTGTGTTTTGGCTGTGTTGAGTCTTCATATAGCAGCACTGAACTTCCCAAACTGAGGAAATGCTCATTTTAGCAGAGTCTAGGCATGAAAGTCTTAACAATGCCACCTCACTGACTATAAATAAACACATGGAAGAGAGTTTACACAATATGTAGTCAGTTGGGAGACGTTTAAAGGGTTTTAGGTGAGTTAGCCAGCTGGTAGCTCCTTGGCCAACTGCCACTGGCTGAGTCATCCTACAGCCAGTAACCATACCAGTTATCCACACGGTAGATAACACAGGCCTGTGTGAGCTGTGCTGTGGCGAGTACACACCGGTCAGGCAGAACATCATGACCACCTCCTCGTTTCTACACTCACTGTCCACTTTTTCAGCTCCACTTACTGTATAGCTGCACTCTGTAGTTCTACAGTTACAGACTGTAGTCCATCTGTTTCTCTGATACTCTGTTACCCTGTTCTTCAGTGGTCAGGACCCCCATGGACCCTCACAGAGCAGGTACTATTTGGGTAGTGGGTCATTCTCAGCACTGCAGTAACACTGATGTGGTGGTGGTGTGTTAGTGTCTGTTGTGCTGGTCTGAGTGGATCAGACACAGCAGTGCTGCTGGAGTTTTTAAACACCTCAGTGTCGCTGCTGGACTGAGAATAGTCCACCAACCAAAAATATCCAGCCAGCAGCGTCCTGTGGGCGGCGTCCTGTGGTCAGCATCCTGTGACCACTGATGAAGGACTAGAGGATGACCAACACAAACTGTGCAGCAGCAGATGAGCTGTCGTCTCTGACTTTACATCTACAAGGTGGACCGACAAGGTAGGAGTGTCTAATAGAGTGGACAGTGAGTGGACACAGTGTTTAAAAACTCCAGCAGCACTGCTGTGTCTGATCCACTCGTACCAGCACAAGACACACTAACACACCACCACATGAGGTTCATATTATCATATTATTGTTTCAAATAATAATGATAATAATCAGCCAAATGAAATTAAACTAAAACTAATATCCAGAATCAGACGATCATCAAATTAGTGTCCAGAATGTCTCATATTTCCAATTCTTGGGTAAAATAACACCAAAAATTACACGCGTCTCCAATGGTCTCCACTTTGTAGACGTCATGGTTGTCGATGATTTCGTCGAAGGTGGTGTAGAGTTTGTTGAGGAAGTCCACCACCTGGTACGGTGTGCTGGTGCTGGACAGCTGTGTGAAGCCCACAATATCACTGAAGAAAGAAAGACCGAATCAGAACTGTGGAACGAATATTCTGTATTACTGTTAACAATTAATATCATTATTATGATAGACTTTACATTAAATGATCCACTAAAATGATGTTGTTACTTGATTAATGCTTTAAAAGGCCAGGACCCACTGGTGTGTTTTATCACACACTTCTATAACCTAAGAATAGCAAAGAAAAGTCCTTGTAGTTACTGAATAATTAGTATGTAATCAGCCTGGGATTTTAAAGAGTGAAATAAACCAATAAGGTGGTTCGGGCATCTGATTCGGATGCCCCCTGGACGCCTCCCAGTGGGGGTATACCAGGCACAGCCTACCGGGATAAGGCCCCGGGGTCGTCCTAGGACCCGCTGGAGGGATTACATCTCCAACTTGGCCTGGGAGTGGCTTGGGGTCTCTGGGAATGAGCTGGTGGAAGTTGCGGGGGACAGGGTCATCTGGGATTCTCTGATCTCCCAACTTCTACCGCGACCCTATCTGGACTGAGCGGTTAACGACGACGACGATGATAAACCAATAAGTTAGACCAATAACCCATTCTGGTTTAGATCATGCAGACCATTTTTCCCACTCAACCCCCTCCAGGTTTCCCAGACATTGCCAACATGAGCATTGAAGTCTCCCAGCAGGACCATGGAGTCTGTAGGTGGGGTCCTGGTAACCCTGTCCCAGGTTGGGTACACGGGATCTTGTTTCCCTTGAATATGAGGGATTTTGGATCGGGCCTTGGGAGGCCCTACCAGGACCACACTGCTCCAGATGACTTGGCTCTGAAGATCCCTAGACCACACCAGCCCTTCCGACACGAGAAGGCCTCGATCCAGGAAAGGCTAATTAACTCTTTATTTATTTAATCATATATTTATTTATTTACCTGAAGAAGACAGTAGCGCTGACGTAGCTCTGAGCCTGGGAAGGTTTTCCCTGTCTGAGGTCATCAGCAACCTGCTTAGGCAGCATACCTGCGCACACACACACACACACACACACACACACACACAGTGTGGTGTTTCCAGACGTGCTGTTTTATGCTGTAGATTAAAGCTCATGCAAGTGCTAATGAAGAAACAGAGGGACAGCAGTAGCGAGAGAGCAGTGACCAACAGGGGCGTCCAAATGCCTTAGTGGGTCTCGGTGTAGCTCTGAATGTGGAGTTTGATGCATGTAGCTGCATCAGGTTGGGAATGTCCCATCCATCCATCATGAAGGTCTGATTCCCTGAAGTGTCAGGAGTAAGTGAGAGTGCTCAGTCTGCCACTCCGGAGTGGTGCTGATGATACTGACTGACGAAATATAAAAAACGGATTCTTTTCTTGTGAAGTGTTTGCAAAGTGCTCTTTTGTGACTGTGGACAGAAACTCTGCCCAGAAAAAAAGGGCATTACTGGAAAACAAATAGTAAAAACGTTTAGGTTAAAGGCTTTTGTGCAGTTCTGTGTTAAAATTCTTTCAATATCGTGGTTTAACTATTCCTTTTATAATAAAAACTAAGGTCAGTGTTTGTGCCACTGCAGTTTTAGGGGCTAATTCAGAAACATAGTGTGTAGAAATATTTAATGAATGATTTATTTAATTAGCAGAGGTAGTAGAAGTGGAAGTGTGTCAGTGAAGGTCTTAGAGGCCTGAGGTGAGTAGTTACTGTAGAGCAGCCGGTCTGTCTTCTGCTTCTCATGCATCAAGTCCTGCGTCCGCTCAGCCACCAGAACCTCCAGGTGTTTACTGTACTTCTCCATCTACACACACACACACACACATCTCGGCTTTAGTGTGTATTTGCGTGTGTGTGTTTGTTTGTTTGTTTGTTTGTGTGTGTGTGTGTGTGTGTGAGCTGGTGGTTAGGGAACCGGCCCTGTGACCGAAAGGTTGCCGGTTTGATCTGCTGAGAGTAAACGACTGAGGTGCCCTTGAGCAAGACACCTAACCCCCAACTGCTCCCTGGGCACTGCGGATAGGGCTGCCCACCGCTCCGGGCAAGTGTGCTCACTGCCCCTTAGTGTGTATGTGGTGTTTCACTGTCCAGATGGGTTAAATGCAGAGGTGAAATTTCCCCTTAATGCGTGTGTGTGTGTCTGTGTGTGTGTGTCTGTGTGTGTCTCTGTGTGTGTGTGTGTGTCTGTGTGTGTGTCTCTGTGTGTGTGTGTGTGTGTGTGTCTGTGTGTGTGTGTCTGTGTGTGTGTGTGTGTGTGTCTGTGTGTGTGTGTCTGTGTGTGTGTCTCTGTGTGTGTGTGTGTGTCTGTGTGTGTGTCTCTGTGTGTGTGTGTCTGTGTGTGTGTGTCTGTGTGTGTGTCTGTGTGTGTCTCTGTGTGTGTGTGTGTGTGTGTCTGTGTGTGTGTGTCTGTGTGTGTGTGTCTGTGTGTGTGTGTGTGTCTGTGTGTGTGTCTCTGTGTGTGTGTGTCTGTGTGTGTGTCTGTGTGTGTCTCTGTGTGTGTGTGTGTGTGTGTGTCTGTGTGTGTGTGTCTGTGTGTGTGTGTCTGTGTGTGTGTGTGTGTGTAGTTCTCACCAGGTTCATCATCATGTCCACAGGACTGACTTTGTGTGGGTTGATTCTATGAACAAACTTCCTGATTTGCTCAAAGGTGGGCCGGTGGGTGGGGTTATGAGAGCGGCATCTACGAATCAACTGAGGGGGAGAGAGAGAGAGAGAAAATGAGACAGACAGGCAGATAGACAGACAGGCAGGCAGATAGACAGAGGGAGTGTCAAGGTGTGATATCAGAGCTGTGGTAATAGATGGTTTCCATGGTGGGTAGCGCTGTCGCCTCACAGCAAGCAGGGCCTGGGTTCAATTCCCCGGCTGGGCGACCGGGGGCCTTCCTGTGTGGAGTTTGTGTGTTCTCCCCGTGTTTGTGTGGGTTTCCCCCCACAGTCTAAAGACAGGCATTCAGGCCAATTGGTATATTATATATATAATATGGTAAACTGCCCCTTAGGTGTGAGTGAATGTGTGTCTGTCTGCCCTGTGATGGACTGGCGACCTGTCCAGGGTGTATCCTGCCTTCTGCCTGATGACTGCTGGGATAGGCTCCAGCACCCCCCACGATCCTGAGGGAGAAGCGGCTTAGAAAGTGTGTGTGTGTGTGTGTGTGTGTGTGTGTGTGTGTGTGTGTGTGTGTGTGTGTTATACCTCTGCGTACTCTGCAGGACAGGGACAGGTGTTATCAGCTTTCCCTGAAATCAACTCAGGAAGAGGAGGACACCAAGCACACTCTGCTGAACTGTCCTCCACCTGAGAGAGAGGGAGAGAGGGAGAGAGAGAGAGAGAGAGAGAGAG
>NC_051219.1:3458136-3485636 GCF_015220715.1 Pygocentrus nattereri
AACACACACAGCTCAATTAGTGTTCACATAATTATAAAACTTACTCCAAACACACCGTTTCACTGGATAAAACGTGTCTTTTATATCACATCCATGCGTAATTACAACCACCAAAATGAGCTCACGTTTGTTTTTTAGCTTCAAAACACCTCCTGGTTTGCAACCCACTCACTCACTCATGTTTGGCAGGGTGAAGATTCTCCACAAGAGGAAGCTACTGGCACTCAATAACTTCATAAGAGTGGTGCTTCACACTATTGACACTTTGTATCCTTGTTTGTTTTACTATGTAAACACATTTGGTTACCGAACATCTAGCACAGCAGGTAGATGTTTTGAGCCTGGGGGAGTTTTGACCCCCAGAAGGAAAGAAAAAAGTTGAAGAAAGCAATCCATTTTACTCAGTTCTATTTTAGAGCCATATAGATATCAGTTTCAATGCTGATAAATGCTGGATGGACTAAGAAGTTCCTTTGCAGTCCTACAAGTCTGTCACTTAAGTAGTAACTTGAATGTCTACTCAAATTGTTTTGTGGAAGTGTTTACTTTTACTGCAGTCATTATTACACTTAAAGGATGATGGGTTCAGGACACTCTACACACCTCAGACTATCACTTCAGAATAGCTCAGCCCATCGGCACCGTTGCCATGAATAACAAGCCTAATGTGGATGTAATAAGACTGAGGAAATGATGGTTTAAAACAATGAATGACAAAAAATGAGAGAAGAGTCTGGGTACAGTACTGATAGCGGGCAGGACGGTGCTTTTGGCCTCCAAAGCCACCTGCATGTTCCCCACACGAATATGAGCGATGAGGGACGTCAGACCCTCATGGAACAACACCACCTACACATGCACATGTACAGGAGCAAAGCAGCATGGGAAATGGAATTTAATGAGGGGAGACAAGAACAAAAAAGAAAAAAATATATAACATCAACATTAAAGTTATTACCAATAGTAAAGTAATTTGACGGACCTGTGAATTCATCACCATACTTGTGCAATATAATCAATACTATTATACTAGTATAGCAATATGTGTAAAGTATTCTTATAGTGTAAAGATGTTTTGGCTTTTCTATTTATAATGTTCATATTGTTGTGTTTATATTGGTAATTTTCAGAAAGATTAAGACTTTATGTGAAAAACTGTAACCATATTAAAAAATTAACAGGGTTAATTTTGACTCTATTAATCCCACAACAAGGAAACTCTCTGCATTTAACCCACCTGTGCATTGAAACAACCACTTACCCACTATTGAACACATACACACACACACTAAGGGGCAGTGACCACACTTGCCTGGAGCAGTGGGCAGCCCTATCTGCAGTGCCCAGGGAGCAGTTGGGGGTTAGGTGTCTTACTCAAGGGCACTTCAGTCATGTACTGTCAGCTCAGGGATTCAACCAGCGACCTTCCTGTCATATAGCTGGTTCTCTAACCTCCAGCCCACGACTGCCCCCTTGTTTGTTAATTCTCTTTCTTGAGTGCCTTGCTATCCCTTTGTGTTGTAGCACTGTGAATTTCCCCGTTGTGGGACTAATAAAGGATTATCTTATCTTAGAAATAAAATACACATTTTAATTAAGGGTAACCATTCAACACCTTTCTACTGAACTTATTAAATGTAATTTCCTGTATATCTAACTACAGTCTTTATTTGGTGGGCTGTAAGTTGGTGTGCTGGACACCTTGGCGGTCCAGTTTGTCTGGGTCATTTGTCCAGATGTAGAGATGGTGTGTGTGAAGATTCGGCCATCATCCGGAATCCAGGGACCACAGATCCTCTCTTCAGCTGCTTTCTACAGCAAGAGAGAGAGAGAAAGAGAGAGAAAATTACAAACCTCAATTTCAAAAGAGTTGGAACAGTATGTTAAAAAAACAGAAAAAACATTAAGCCATGATTCATTTATTTATTTCTTATTTTTTAACAAAACAAAAAATAATGCCAACAACTGTCCTAACATTTTTGGAAAGCAGAATATTTTCAGCTCTGCAACCATACAGAGCTTTTGTTATCATGCTGTTGACATGCAGGTTAGTATTGTCGTGTTGGAATAAGCATGGATTTCCCTGAAAAAGACGGCGTCTAAAAGGCAGCATGTGTTGTTTCAAAATGTGTTCAGTGAGAATAGTTCATTTAGAAGTTACCCACTATCATACCTCCATACTACGATAGACTGGATTTTGAACTTTATGCTGGTAACAGTCTGGATGGTCCTTTACTCCTTTAGCCCAGAGAATACAACGTCCATTCTTTCCATAAACAATCTGAAAGTTTGACTCATCAGACCACAGTACACATTTCCTCTAAGCATCAGTCCATTTCTGATGAGCTTGAGCCCAGAGAAGTCGGCAGCGTTTCTGGATTTTGTTGATATATATGACTTCCATTGTGCATAGTACAGACTTCACTTAGTGGTTTGACAAAGTAAACGTGAGCGCATGCTGTGAAATCCATTATAGAACATGTTGGTTTTTAATGCAGTGTTGTCTGAGGGGTTGAAGTTCACAGACATTCTTGCTGTTGCTGTTTTCTGCCCTTTATGCACAGAGATTTTTACAGATTTCCTGACTATATTGATTGAATTATGCATTGTAGTGGGAGAACTGCCCAAAATCCATGCAATCCTTGGCTGAGAAACGTTATTCTTAAACAGTTGGACTATTTGCTGATGCATTTTTGGCAAAGTGGTGAGTCTTGACTCATTTTCGCTCATAAAAGTCTCTTCTTTTCCTGCATGCTCCTTTCATATCCAAGCATGATTACACTCCTTCTTTAAAATGTGTTTGAACATTTAACAACATACATTCCTAGTCTTAAACAACTCCAGTCCCAATTTTTTTGGAACATGCTCCAGTCATCAGTTTCAGAATAAGTGTATATTTTCAAAAAACACTGATAAGGTAATAAAATCACATATCTTTGCATTACAGTTTATTAATGAACAATTGATTTATACATTTAAGTGAAGTTACCATGTAACCCATAGGGCAGGAGTGTATGTTAGCATGGTGAATGCAGCAGTTTTCTCCGTTTGCGTCTTTCCAGTTACTCGGACACTCGTGTTCCTCGCAGAACCGCCGAGCCTCCGCTGGGTCTGTAATGGACCTACACCAACCAACATGCAAACAAAGATGTGGATAAACAGAGGATAGAGCAATATAGAGTGAATGAGAGAGAAAGAGATTATGACCTCCATTCTACCTGAACATAAACACTTACTGAACTATAATACACTCAATCCAATAAAGCCTTATCAGGGATGTCCAGTCTTACCTGCAAAGGGCCGGTGTGGCTGCAGGTTTTCATTGCAACAGAGCAGAGCACACTTGATCAGTTGTTTAAAGACTGAGAGTGACTGATTAAACGAGTGGAATAGGACGTGCAATCTGACCTGCAGCCTGAAGAGAGTCCCAGTTATGTGGAAAGCATCTTGTGTGGTTCCCGTCCCCAAGAAAAGGCAACCAATAGCACTGAATGATTATCGACCGGTTGCACTGACATCCCACTTAATGAAGACTCTTGAAAGGCTGATGCTCATCTGAGACCTCTGGTCAGAACATCTCTTGACCCTCTGCAGTTTGCATACCAGGACAGCATTGGAGTGGATGATGCAGTCATCTACCTGCTGGACAGAACGTACTCTCACCTGGACACATCAGGCAGCACTATGAGGATCATGTTCTTCGGTTTCTCCAGTGCATTCAGCACCATAGGGGAGAAGCTACGGCTGATGCAGGTGGATGAATCCATCATCTCATGGTCAATGGACTATCTGACTGGATGACCTCAGTATGTGAGACTGCAGGGCTGTGTCTCAGACAAGGCTGTGTGCAGTGTTGGGGCACCCCAGGGGACGGTGTTAGCCCCATTCCTGTTCAACCTGTACACCTCTGACTTCAGGTACTACACGGAGTCGTGTCATCTGCAGGAATTCTAGGATGACACAGCCATTGTGGGGTGCACAAGGAATGGACAGGAGGAGGAACATAGGAAGCTGGTGAAGGACTTTGTTGACTGGTGTAAGCTGAACCAGCTGCAGTTAAACATCAGTAAGACTAAGGAGATGATCTATCACTGGCCCTTTGCAGGTAAAACTGGACATCCATGAGACATATGAATTAACCTCGGAGGTAGTTCAGGTCCAGAAAATAGAGATTCTACCCAGGGCTTTGTTCCAACTCGGCTTCTCAAGTCAAATCAGATCCAAGCAGGTGGCAGAAAATCTTAAGGGGGGGGGGGTTCTTTTTCTTTCTGGGCCTGAATTAAAGACTTTTGATTAAGCTGAAAGAAGAGGAGAGAGGAAAGAGAATATAGAGGATAGATGGAAAAGAAAGAGAGAGAAAGAAATAAAGTCTTGACCTGTGCATAAAGATGTCGTTGTCCACAGCCCACTGGTAGAACTCGTCTCTGACTGTAACTGAATAAATGACGTCAAACTCCTCGCCACTCAGGACTTTATCTGGAGGACGCAAAACCCAGGCCATCTCTAGACCTGCACGCACACACACACACACACACACACACACACACACACACACACACACACACACACACACACACACTCACACACACACACACAAAAAAAAACATAGAAGATGATGAAGTGAACAGATTGACAAGACTATTACAGAGTAAAAACACATAATTTATATATTTTCAGTACCAAAATTCACATCATCACTTGTATCATAATTTTTGTTGTTTTTTTTTACTTTTTTACTTTTTTGTGGAAAATATCTATTTACTTTTTACAAATTAAGAACTTTTGTCCTTCATCAGTAAAGTTACATTTTAAAGAAATGTTTTATTCTGACAGTGACAATATGGATGAACTGTAAACATCAATTTAAATTGTGATGTATGTAGTTCAAATTCAAATAAATAGAAAATAATAAATAGAAATTGTGCACTAAAATGTGCAGAACAGCCATATTTAAACGTGTCTCTGTAGAGGTTGCGTCTCTTTTCACTTAGAAAACCAACAAAACAGGTAGTTTGGCAGGTAATGTGTTCTTATCTTTTGAGTACAACTGTATAAGCATTACATTGATTAATAATTCAGTATTCTCAATTGATTTCACTATTTCTCTGTACTGAAGCCACATAAACAAGCAGCACATATTGTAAATATTCCTAACACCTTTTCGTCCCAGTGTCTGACGTCTGTGCTACATCAAGTTGAGCAACAGTTAAAGTAAATGGGGAATAAACTGCACCTCCACAGTCGATCATATTCAGCTCGTCTGGCTTCTCCAGCGGCCAGCAGTCATACTCGCTATTGTCCAGGTCGTGCCACCCCAGCACCCCACTGACTAACAGGAGCTGAAAAGAAAAGAAAAATCTCTGATATCTCATTTCCTACAAGTGGACTAAGTCTAGTTTTTTTTTTAATGTGGTGTATTTTTAATAATATCTTGTGCATCTTATTAGAAGAGAGTAAGAAAAGTAAGAAAAATGTTCCTACCAGATAAACGAGTCCACGATGCAGGGAGGTGATCATATTTATTTGTATTGACCAATGTGGGTCTCAGCACTCTCAGGTTGGATGCTCTTCTAATTGTACATCAAAGGAGGATCAAAGCCCCAGGACTGATGAGGAGGTGAGCTCCAAGCCTGCCTTATTTTTTCCCCACCTGTATTCCGCCACATCCCACCTCCAGCTCTGAGATTGGCTGGTATAGAAATCCTGCTTGTGGGTGTGAACTACTGACCAATCCTACTGCAGGAAGAAAACGGGTGGGGGGAAAAAAAATACTATTCATTTTTAACGGAGAGGGAAGGACATTTATTCAGAAGTTTTCCCTTTGTTATTTATTCATTTGTTCATTATTAAACGGTCCTGTTTTAAACAGTTACTTGCCTGGGTCCTACAGTTTAAATCTCACCTATTAAACCACAGTCGCGGTTTTGGAGTTCTGAAACGGTGCAATGTCGCCATCTGGTGGTAGAATGTATTACATGCTTTTGACTGAAGCGCTGCGGTTTGCCGCCACCCAGCGGCACAACGAAGAATTACACTTTAAAGGCGACATCATGGACCCAGCTCGGTTTGAAGGCTCAGAGGACACAGACGCGGCTGTATCGTTTACATAACCAGCAAGATGCCTCTGGGAAACGTGCTGATAAGCCTTATACGCCGTCCATTCCGCATATTTGTGCAGTCAGACTGAGTCTGGAGCCCGAGGTACGTGACCCACAGATCCCACAGCGCCTATTTACATTAGCCAGTTTGCTAACTCGCGCTGGGCTTGGGTGGAAAGCCGCGCGTAGGTTTGATAAATGAGATGGTTTTGATGATGTATGAGCTGCTAATGTTGGATGAGTCTGGTCTACAGGTTCCTCCTCCGGGAATAAAGTTGCTGTAACGCCTTTTAGCGCAGGATAGGCAGCTAACCCAGCTAAGATTAGCAGGTTAGCTGCAGCGCGGCGTCCAGAGCTCAAGCTCACTGCCTTCATCTGCAGTGGATCTGCAGTGGATCTGCACAGCGAGTTAAAATGACTTTTCCCTTCGAAACAAACAGGAATGGCTTTGTGCTGTTCCTTAAACGTGGTCCTGTTAACTAGCTGTCATGGCCACAACAGAGTTTTAAAGGGGAATTCCACCCACATCCCAAGATTTTAGAGTAACCCAGTGGTGGAGATGTAAGCAGAGCCACTCAGAGGGGTTCGGGGGTGAAATGGTTGATGGTCGGGACTCAGATTTCCTTTCCACCACCATTTGGCTGGCGCTCTTATCCAGAGCGACTTACAATCTGATCATTTTACACAGGAAGGCGAAGGTGGTGTTGGGAGTCTTGCCCAAGGACTTACCGGTGTAGTGTAGGGTGGTTACCCAGGTGGGGGATTGAACCCCAGTCTACAGGGTAGAAGGCAGAGGTGTTACCCACTACACTAACCACCCACCCACCACCACCACCACCAGTGAACCCCACATGTCTTCTGAGTGTTCGTGCTGAGTGTTGATGATGGTCCAAAATCTGAAACGATGAGTTTTGTTTGGGGACTGTTTTGCCTCACAGCGCCCAGCCTGTTCCTCAGCACCAAACACGAGTTAAAATACATTTTAAATTAAAACTTTATCTCTAAACTCTCATAAAGCAGCGTCTCAGTCATCCGGCAGCGAATTCAGAACCACTTCATGTGGGAACTTTCTGTGAGGAGCTTTTAGAGGGACGTCTGGTTCCCATCACCACCACTGTGAGCAGCTCTGACTCGGTAAGTTTAATTATAATAATAATAAATTACATTTATGTAGCGCCTTTCACAAACCCAAGGTCGCTTAAGTTTCTCTAAGATGGAGCGTTTCACACCAAACCCGTCTGACTGACTCTGTTTACATCTGTTTATGTAGAAAAAGGTGGTGGTGGAGGGTATTTGTGGTCAGGGGTGGGCAGTATGAGGTAGGGCAGTTAGGTGGTCTGTGTGTTTTTTTTATGAGTGTTCATTTCTTTAATGTATTCATGTTGTGGTTGCACATTGATCTTATCTGCACAGTAGTGCTGCTGTTGATGCTGCTGCGGTCCTGAGGTACCTTTTCTTGCCATTTATGGTTTCATTAGAGAGAAATGTCTAATCCAGAAACATTTCCGAGAAACTCAGTAGCTCGCTGCATTCAAGCCTGTAGAGGTGGTCAAGACGACTTGCTGAAGTGCAGGCCGAGCATCAGAACGGGGAAGAAAGGGGATTTAAGGGACTTTGAACGTGGCGTGGTTGTTGGTGCCAGACGGGCTGGTCTGAGTATTTCAGAAACTGCTGATCTACTGGGATTTTCACACACAACCATCTCTAGGGTTTACAGAGAACGGTCCGAAAAAGAGGAAATATCCAGTGAGCGGTCAGTTGTGTGGACGAAAATGCCTTGTTGATGTGAGAGGTCAGAGGAGAATGGGCAGACTGGTTCCAGATGATAGAAAGACAGCAGGAACTCAAATAACCAACCAGAATCTCTGAGGAACGTTTCCAACACCTTGTTGAAAGTCTGGCACGAAAAATTAAGGCAGTTCTGATGGCAAAAGGGGGTCCAACCTTTTACTAGTACCTAATAAAGTGGCAAACGGAGGCTTTCCCTCTCTGTATATGGGTCATTCCACTAGAATGGTTCAAATTGGACTTTGACATTTTCAAATTTTTTGCTTAAATGTATCATTGATCTGTAAACCTCACAGTCAAACATGTAACGGGGTCGAGTGTGACGGGGTCGAGTGTAACGGGGTCGAGTGTGACGGGGTTGTGATTTTTGCACAAAACGGCCGCTGCTCTACATACTGTATACCAGAGAGAGAGCACATGGCATGCATGAGATTCAGAATTAGCATATAGTTTTGAAATAAAAAAAACTTTTTTTATAAGTAATAGTTTTCTATCTTTTTTTCATGTGACGGTGTTGAGTCACTGAGTTTGGCGACCACAATATCACAAGATAAATGACCAAAATTAAATAAAAGAAGGAAGCCACTTGCCTGTCTTTGCTGTCCTGTTGTCCAAAAGACTTGAGTGATGTCACTTCTTGATGTATATGGATCATATGGATCATACCATTGTTTTTGTGGGGGAGATTCATTTGTGTTACGGGGTTGAGGGGTTACTTAGGTACAGAACTAAATAATGTGATTTTAATAAATAATTATCAATTAATTTTGAAAAATAATATCACAAACAATTAAACACAGACAGTTGTTTAGGTTGACATCAAAATATATGGACTTTTTTATAGTTGTATTTGGTATATTCTAAGTATACTTTCGTTGAAGGCCATGAGGGACATGACAAAATAGGTGGTGTCAGCAAAAATAAATAAATAAACAAAGTTCTCATAAAAAGATCAAATAAAAAAAAATACACTGTATTAAAGGAGATATTTCAATGTATGTGTAAAGCTGTTAAAATATAGATTTTTGTGACCCAGTAGATAAAATACACCTAAAGAGGAGATGAGGACTCAAAATGTGCCATTTCCATGGAATGACCCATAGACTAATAGTGCTCAGCATAAAGGCCAAAAAGCTACTCATATACAACATTTACAGAAATATTTCATGCCTGATTAATTAACAGACATGAAGTGGCCAGTGAGTGTATATCTCTTAACTGCTCTTCATGCTGGGTCACATTATGTGACCTGCTGATGGTTTTTGCCTTCAGAGTTGCAGAGACTGAAAGCCGGTAGCTTCTGCTTTAGTTCAGTGTTGATTGTGTTGTTATCTCTACTGAACTGGTCAGTCTGCTTTAGTGGGCACAGAATACAGTCCAGTTACAGAGAATATTGAATGTAGAGCAGCTAGAAAGTGCCAGTTATCAGTGACCAGCAGTCTAATTCTTTACCTGATTACACTTGATTGGCACGGATTTCACAGCTGTCATCTACACGGTGTGTTTTTTAAGGAGGCAGCTGCTTCCGTCATAGTTTGTGTTGCCTCCAGCTCTCAACAAGGCTCTGACTGGTGTCTTCCTGGAAAGCACTACTTTCTGTCAAGCGCTGCTCTCAGTGGATTTCTGTCGTTTGTAAATGCAGTTGTGGCCATGTGGTGGCGCTGTAATCAGCAGAGTGCGCTGCCATTAACTGGGGCAGCAGTAAACGTATGGCCGTAACTGGTTACAGGGACGCTGAGGTCCAGACCTCTGTAGTTTGAGTTTCAGAAGGGCGTTTTCTTCCATCTCCAGTCATGATGTTGATGTGGAAACAGCGCCGTTCTGATAACGCAGTAGCCAATCAGGGGTGCAGCCCTCACAGGATTCCCAGCCAAATAGGGAAAGAATATTCATTAACCTGCGTTTTTAAGGGAAATTTGATTTGCTTTCTGTGCTGCCTTGAATTGCTGCTTAGCAACCGTTGCTATCTGCAGTTGCTTCAGGCTGGCTTGTTATTGGTGCCCATAATCAGCATGCGGTAGTTGAGTTCCGGTAGCTGCCCAGTTTAGGTTGCAGGCTCTGTAGCTGGTCTATTAGCAGTTAGATGAGAAATGAATGGTTGTTCAAAGTTGAAATGTGTTACCAGCTCATAACAGCAGCTACTACGAGCGCGCTGATAGCACAGTGAGCATCGAGTAGCGTATTTTAGAAATCAGCAGATACAGCAGTGCAATGCCTGGTTAACTGCATGAGTATCTGACTGTCTTCTCTCCTAGGCCTGGGCTAAACGCCCCTATCAAGCTCACCCAAATCTAAAATTTGATGTATTTAAAGCAAAAGTCATTCTGTTTAGCAGGAGATGTTAAGTTAGAATGAAATATTAATCTCTCATGTAGCAATGTTCATTTGAATGTTATTAGTTTTATAATTTATGATGAAGTTATTAAAGTTTAAAAGTCAAAAGTCTGAGGTGAGCTTAATGGGTAGACTCTGGAACCCCTGTTCCAATTAAGCTCACCAGAATATTGTACATTTAAAATGATTGTTAATGTAAATCATTTCAATTATTTTTTATTTTAAATTGAATTTAGACATGGAAAGTTGTTTGATCTCACTGAAAACATATGCACAAGTGACTTGATTATATTCTGGAAAACAACAACAATAATAATATGATGAAATATTTATTAAAATTCATGTAACCACAACCAGATGCCCTAAAAGAAATAAGCCAACACACGAAAACGTTAGTACCCTTACTACACTCACTAAAATGACCACTCACGCTGCCTTTGCTTTTAACTGTGCCTTGAACATTTTTTCACTTTCCTCCAAGCTCCTGAAGTTGAAGGGCCCAGCGCCGTCTAATTGTGCCTGTCTACGCCGAAAGTCCTAGACAGATGTGAGAGGTTCTGGATCGTACCCTCTTTATATAGGCGACATGCCTCCTTCATCTTTGGGCAGGAGCTGTAGTTCCGTCTTGGTTTTGTCATCTTAACTTTGTAAAAATAAGATATTGCTAATTATTTTACCTTAATTTACACAGAAAACTGACAACGATTGATTTTAGACCATTAATGAACTATTCAGATAGGCAGTCTATGTAAGTGAGTTTAAAGGGAGCACCCTGAGCTTAATGGGGACAGCAATACTTTCACATGTTAAATATAATGGACTTTATTTTAACATCAGTATTTTGTCACAAAAATGTTCTTTACCATGTATATAATCATATACTGTTTGTAGTGAAGCTAGAAATGCTGATTATATGTTTATACTTAAGCTTTTTTCCAATGTGCTCACTCCGTTTTTATGCTGCTGTAGCCTTTAAGCTCATGTAAAAATAAAATACAATACAAAAATACAAAATCTTTAAAAAAATCCTGCAATCTACAAATATTATTTCTCATCCATTTGGAAATAAATGATGTGCTTAATAGTTAAACACAAGAAATTATCATGTGTGATTTAATATATTGGTGTCTGCAGCAATCTCGTATGACTAGCATGCTAACAAGGAATTGTTATAAAACTGTCTTTTGAATTTACTGTAACTTTCTCCTACATCCAAGTTCCAACTTGTGCTAGGTTGTGTTAAAACCATTAATCTCTTAAATTTGTAAAAATTTGTCATACTTACCCAAATTAAAAGTTGCTGTATATTATATTTTCTAAATCTGAGGGGTCTCTCCAGATCACAGTTTTCATGTGGCTTTCAGAATGACCGCCGGGAAGAGGGAACATTGACAGGATGTTGTCAGAATATGCAGCAGTATGATTGGCTTTAAATTGCATGGAATATTTTAAAAAACAACTACATGTCTTGATTGTTATCAAGCGGGATAATAACTTTTTTATATTAGCATAATTTGTGTTCAAAGTTGCAAGTGTGCTTAACGGGTAAGTGAGCTTAATAGGGGCGTTTACCCTGTTGGTTTCGTCCCAGTTCCAGCCCTGGGTGGCACTTTCACACAAGCTTTACTCGATAATTTACAGAAAAAAACTGTATAAAACGGGTGTGTAGGTGTAAATAATGACCTTGTTGTTCTATAATTATTAGGACGCTGAAGGCACGGTACACATGTGAGCACATAATCAGGACGGTACCAGCTCTGCCCCTGTATGTGGAGCAAGAGCAGGGCTCATGACTAGTCATTCCATTTTTATACTTGATCAGTAAGAATTTTCTTCTTATTGATCGCGTTTAGTTTACTGACCAAGTCGGTTATTTATCTTTCCATTCTCCTTCGGTTCTCGCTGCTTGAGGCTGTGTGTCGTGTTTAGTGGAGGTTTTTCTTTTCAGTGCAGTATGTGGTGTTTGGGCATCGTAAGAGTGATGAGTGCGAGATTACACCTAAATGTGTGAGTCTCACGGTCAGTGTGTGAGAGTTGCCTGCCCAGTTCCTCTGTATAGGGCAGAGGTGGGAAAATAAGGGGCAGTCCAGTATGGCATGGTGTGTGTGTGTTCGTGCTGAGGCGAAACGCAGAGGACACCAATGCAAAGGACGCAATGCAAAGCGTGGAATGCAGTGGTGTAAAGCGCCGCCACTGGACTCTAGAGCAGTGGAGACGTGTTCTCTGGAGTGACCAGTCACGGTTCTCCATCTGGAAATCAGATGGACGAGTCTGGGTTTGGCGGTTGCCAGGAGGACCTTGCTTGTCTGTCTGACATTGTACCAAGTGTAAAGTTTGGTGGAGGGGGGATCATGGTGTGGGGGTGTTTTTCAGGAGTTGGGCTCGCCCCCTTAGTTCCAGTGAAAGGAACTCTTAAAGCTTCAGCACCAAGAGATTCTGGACAATTTCATGCTCCCAACTTTGTGGGAACAGTTTGGGGACGGTCCCTTCCTGTTCCAACATGACTGCACACCAGTGCACAAAGCAGGTCCATAAAGACGTGGATGAGCCAGTTTGGTGTGGAAGAACTTGACTGGCCTGCACAGAGTCCTGACCTCAACCCCATAGAACACCTTTGGGATGAATTAGAGTGGAGACTGTGAGCCAGGCCTTCTCGTCCAACATCAGTGTCTGACCTCACAAATGTTCTTCTGGAAGAACGGTCAGAAATTCCCATAAACACTCCTAACCCTTGTGGAAAGCCTTCCCAGAAGAGTTGAAGCTGTTATAGCTGCAAAGGGTGGGCCAACATCATATTAAACCCTATGGATTAAGAATGGGACGTCACTCAAGTTCATATGCGTGTGAAGCCAGACGAGCCAATACTTTTGGCAATAGTGTGTCTGTGTGTGTGTATATATGATACGACACGAGAGATCAGAGAGTGTGAGATTAGACCTAAATGCGTGAGTCTCATGGTGAGTTGAGTTGGCTGTCCAGCTCCTCCGTATAGGACACGGGGTGGGAAACTGAGGGCCAAAGTCCAGCATGTCATGGTGATTTCCTTGCTCAAACAGACCAACCAAACCTGGTAATTAACTGATGAGGTGAATCAGTTGTTACTGAGCTGGAAAATCACCAAACTGTGCAGAAATGCAGCTCTCAGGACTGGAGTTCACCACCCCTGCTTTAGAGATCAGTTTTGTGCCTCTTGCATCCCAAAGAAGACCAGGATAACACGGAGGAAATCTGATCCTTAATCAGTTCTTCTAGTCCTATTTATCAATCATGAAAATCATGTCATGAAAACATCTTTAGGTGTTGATATTGTATATATTATTATATTGTATCACCGTCCCCTAGTGTCTGGATACTTCTGCGCACGTAATAAAGTGTATGATGTAAATGATTTAGGGGTTTCAGGGGTGAAATGATGACCTCTGTGAATAAACTACAGTGTGAGTGTTTTTGTTTTAGGCACCTGCTGGTTGGGTGCTTCAGCGGTCATCTCAGTGATGGGGAAGTATTTCTTCAACGAGACGGACATCAGGAGCGCGTGGGAGCATGTGCTGTGTGCCTTCTGGCAGAGGTACCCCAACCCATACAGGTACCTGCAGTCTGTTTTATTGCCCTGCAGCCTCAGTCCCTGTTTTCAGGGGCAGTCGTTGCCCTGAGCAAACTAGGCACCTAGTACCTCTACGTAAATGCAAATTCCGTGTACTGTATTCCACATACGGTACGTATTGATGTTAACCTAACGTGAAAACAACCCCAAATCAGAAAAAGTTGGGACGGTATGGAAAAAGCAAGTGCCTAAAGAAAGAAGTGATTTCTGAAAATGTATTTAATTGCAGAAAGTTTGAATACAGATGTTACGTGTTTCTTCTGGTCAATTTCATTCCATTTGTAAAATTTGGATATTTCACCCTCTACGGAGCGTAAGAGTTAAAAGATTTAAGGAATTTCCGACCTATCAGACGGCACCACACCCAAAACCAATGTTCATCTACAAGCCATATAACCATGCCCCCACTCAGGATTACTCCAGAAAACATTTGTCAAGCACTACAATACGTAGTTATTACCATAAATGCCAGTTAAAGCTTCAGAAGCACTGATGGCTTCTCTGGGCTCCAAGGCATCTGGACCATGACACAGTAACATGTAACGTGGTCAGACAAATCAGTATTTCACATCTTTTTTTTGGAGAAAATGGACCAAAGATGAAAAGGTCCATTCCGACTGTCGTCAGCCAAGGTCTGTCAGGTTGAGGTGTTGTGTCAGTGCCCTTGGCAAAGGTAACTTGGACTACTGTAACTGTACCATTAATGCTGAAAAAGTAGGTTTTGGAGCAGCTCAGTTGCCTTCAAGTCATCTTTTCCAGGGACGCCCTGCATATCTCAGCAAGACGAAGCACAAGCTATACAAAGGCATGGCGCTAGAAGAAAAGGGCGGGTGCTGGACTAGCCTGCCTACACTTCTGACCTGTCCCCAGTGGAGAATGTGTGACACATTTTGAAGTGCGAATGAAGACCCCATACTTTCCACACTTTAAACTTGTTTGCAAGAAGAATAGGGCAAAATTACACCTAATTAAGTCCCTAAACGTCTTTCAAGTGTTGTGAAAAGGACTGGCAGCATTACAAAGTTATCAGTGCTTTACTGTTCCAACGTTTTAAATTCACAACTCGCTCTTTTCAAATTAAATTTTAATTTAACACACTGCCCCAACTTTTTTGATTTGTATTTGAAACATAATAAAATTGTGTAAGTAAAAAGTCTATATAGAAATATGTTAATCTTATTCCTACAAAAGTATCAAAGTGAAAAATATTAGACTGATTTGAGAAATTCAGTTACTGTTTTCCAGTGTAGATGGAAACACCACTAGGTGCCTGGAGCCCCACCTAATTTAGAAATGCCACCAGGGGGCGCCATTCCTGTCTTTTGCCCAGATCACTAAATCCACTCCTCGCCATTGAACCTAAACCAGCTGTCGCCGACTGACTGGCTTTATGAATTATTGGAAGTGAAGGTGGTCAGTGTAAAAGGTGGCTTTGAAGTTGCCCCTTGGCTGGACTGGGATTTGTCCAGTGTCAGAGATGGAATTATGGAATGTCTCAGTCTGTCTATAAAACCCATCGTTTCTCTCCTGAAATCTGATTGGTTAGGCCAGAATCTTACAGACTCTGGTGTCTTTACAGTGGTCGTGATGGGAACCAGGGGTCACCATGACTACAACACAAACAGGCATCTTATTTATGATCGCAAAGCACCAGAGAAGCTACATGAGTCTTCTTTCTTTTTCTAGAATGGAGCATCTCACACGACCACTCTGAATGACTTTGTATTCATCTTGACTTTAATTTTGCAGAATGTTTTTGAAAAATCTGTGGAATTCTCCTTTAATCGCTCTATTTTGTCTCCCTCTTGCTGTCTCTTTCTTTTTTTCCCATCTTTCTCTCTCTTTGTCTATGTGTCTCTCTCTCTCTCTCTCTCTCTCTCTCTCTCTCTCTCTCTCTCAGTACTCATGTTTTGACTGAGGACGTGGTTTTTCGGGAAGTGACTCCAGATAACTGCCTCCTGTCTCGACGCCTCCTTACAAAGACAAATCGGCTGCCTCGATGGGCGGAGCGCATCTTCCCAGGCAACCTGTCACGTTCTGTTTACATCATAGAGGACTCAATCGTCGACCCCAACAACAGACGCCTCACTACTCTAACCTGGAACTTAAACCACTCAAAATTAATGGTAAATAACATAAACATGTGGAAAAAGAAATTGCTGGACTTCATTAAGGACATTACATCTCTAAACAAGTGATGGAGCAGAGATTTTTCGATATATATATAAAAAATAATATACGCTGTGGCGACCATTAAAGGGAGCAGCCAGAAGAAGATATATATATTTCACACTCACACACGTGACTGTGCATATCTGTGTGTGTTATCAGATGGTGGTGGAACGCTGTGTGTTTCATGGTGAGCGTGAGAGACCAGTGTGGACTCATCTCACTAGAGAAGCCTGGATCTCATCAGGGGTCTTTGGCTTGTCCAGACCAATACAGGTAACAAACATATAGACACCTGTACACACAGATCACACACACACCTGTGCACAGTGTTCATACACGTTCAGGTGTAACACACCAAAGATACACACATAACGAAAGGTAAAACC
The DNA here is from genome assembly GCF_015220715.1 of Pygocentrus nattereri. NCBI lineage: Eukaryota > Metazoa > Chordata > Actinopteri > Characiformes > Serrasalmidae > Pygocentrus > Pygocentrus nattereri. Next base: position 3,474,519 of record NC_051219.1, read on the forward strand.
AAAGTGGTTGGTTAGTGTAGTGGGTAACACCTCTGCCTTCTACGCTGTAGACTGGGGTTCAGTCTCCCACCTGGGTAAACACCCAACACTATACCAATAAGAGTCCTTGGGCAAGACTCCTAACACCACCTTCGCCTCCCTGTGTAAAATGATCAAATTGTAAGTCACTCTGGATAAGAGCGTCTGCCGAATGCCATAAATGTAAAAAAAATATTGAGACACTTTTGTTTATTTAATATAAAAATGGTATTTTGTCAACAATAATAATTGGTATATTCAAAAATCAAAAGTGCTAGAGAAAAGTATTCATACACTGTATTTACAAAAATATATATCTTTCTGAAGGCCCAGCCAAAGTCAGTGGGCTTGATTGTTCATTTTTAAACATGGCTGGCTTCTTATTTGCCAGCTTTTTAATCAAATGTGATGTTCCACCTTAAATTCTACAGCTTGTTCAGGCACCAGAATGTAACAGCAGCACAATTTAAGGTGGAACAGAAAATTCACAGAACAAGCTGATGAGCAAGACAGCCTCCCAGGCAACTTTAAGTTAAAACTGTTAGTTTGCGCGGCACATCTTACTCGGGATAGTTTCTCAAACCTTTGACATTATCCAGCAGCTTCGCTCAGCATTTCAAACTTGGGAAGAGGGGGTATAACAGTCCCAACCGCGGATTGACAGTTGAAGCCAGGTCGTCTTAAATAGAAGGTTTCATAGTGAGCTAACAACTTTTAATTTGCTTTGTGTTGTTGTTGAGATTGAAACTAAGTAGCTAGTATAGGTCATTTTAGGTACTAGCAAGCTTCAAGTGACTGGCATAGTATGAGGACCGAGCTTAATCACACAGAGGTTCATTTTATTTTTCCTGCCTGTGTCGATTTCAACTTGTTGCGTCGGTTCGAGCCATCGCAGTGCCTCACTGTTAACCCTTAAGACAGAGCAGAGCTCATCAGATTATTCATGAGCACACAATGGAAGGGTAAACAGCTTGCTTCATTCCAGGACCAAATCCTGGGGTTGAAAATGGGCATGTAAAACTGCATTTGGGCATTTTTCACCCCAAATAAAGTCACATACCCTCTATATAGACATCAGAGAACAATTTAAAATGCTGAATAAAGGCATTCTGTGACGCCTTTTAGTAGAACATTGTTGTGTTACTGTATATAATACTGACAGCATTTCTAACAAATTCCAAATACAAAAAACTCATTTATTTGCAGAAAATGACAATGCAGAAATGTATGTTTTCAGACTATGAATAATGCAATAGAAACAAGTTCATGTTCATTTTTAAACAACATGATGTTTAAACTTAGGAAGCGTTCAGAAATCAATATTTGGTGGAAAATAAAATTAAAAACCAGTTTTAATCACAGCTTTCATGTGTCTTGGCATGCTTGGGTGAATTTATACCACTCCTGGCACAAAAACAATTAAAGCAGCTCGGCTTTGATGACTTTTGGCCATCCCTCTTCTGGTGGGGTTTTCAGTGGGGTTCAGGTCTGGCGATTAGACTAGCTCTGACAAGGCATTGTCCTGCTGGAAGAACTTTCAGAATCTTCAGTGTTTGGGAACATTGTCAAAGTACAAGGAAGCAAGTTTTCTTTCAGGATAACCTTGTACGTGGCTTAATTCATGAGTCCTTCCCAAAGACAAATCTGCAAGATTCCAGATCATCACTAATCCTCCACCTTGTAGGATTTTCCAGGTCTCCATCTAACCATTAGATGACATGGTTTTGGGCAAAGCTGACAATTGGACTAAGAAAAAATGACCTTACTCCAGTCCTGTGTGGCCTAATCCTTACGTCTTTTGCAAACTTCAGCCTGACCCTTCTTTGCTTCTCAATGATTAAGGCCTTTTTTCTAGCTTTGCACAACTTCGGCACTGCTCTTAGGAGCCTGCTTCGAACCTTAGTGTGCGCTAAATCTCAGCTGCCATTTGGCCTTCTTTTTGTAGGTCACTTGAGGTCATCCTCCTTTTGTTGAGTGACCTTCCAACGAGTTGAAAGTGTTTTCACTAGTTTTCACATTGCAAGTAGCAATCTTCATAAAGTTGAAGAGCTTCCTGAAGTCCTGACCAACATTCCAATGGAAAAAGCTTCAGAGCACAAACGAAGACCTTAAACATTCATATCGGTACAGCTTGTTTAACTTTCCAAATTGAAAGTTTATGGAACCACAACTAATCTCCTCTGGACAGGTATATCCATGTAAGATTTTTCTCAGATGAATGATAAAGGCGGTATAAGAGAGCCAAAACGTGTTGCAGGGTGACTTGAAAGGAGCAGAACAGTTATAAAAATAACAGAGAAATTAACTGCATTGTATTCATTTCCGTTTTTACACCGCATACAAAACTCCTCGGCTGAAAAATGTGTTGAGATCTGAATCTAAAATTTGCATATGATCATTTAGGTAAGCAGAGCTGTTGTGGAACAATGTGCTCTTATCAGATGAAACAGTAATAGAACTCTTCTGCGGTAATTAAGCTTTGTATTTAGAGAAAGAAATGATGAGTGGATGATCCCAAGATCACCCACAGTGAAGTATGAAGGTAAGAGCAGGTTTGATGAGATGAATAGATCAAAACGGAACCACAATTCTATGAAAACGAATTGCTTCTCACCACAAACATCTCATAAGTAAAACTGCATACTGTGGCTTTGCAATAAAGTACTATTGCTGTTCATTTGTGGTGTCTGGACACATTTTTTGTATTTAATTTTTGGCTTTTCAAATGTGTCTATGCTTATGAATGACTACTTTTTATTAATATTTAAAGGTACAGAATAAAGACAAGATGTGTGTAACTTTTAGTTGGATATATGCACTGAGGGTATTTAAAATAACAAAAACAGGTGTCTAAATATTTGCTTCTCCTCAATGTACATGGAATGTACCTTTTGCATGTTAGTTTATTGGTGCCAGAATTCTGTTTGTAAGCTTCTGATCTATTAAGCTAAGTAAGTTTACAGAGCAGGTATTAATACACTGAACTATTATGTCTGGATAATTTGTTACCTCAGACATCCGACAGGAGCTGCTACTCCTCTGTATTTAAGGGTTGATGCAAAGTCATTTTATTCAAAATGAACACACTTCTTTGTTGCTTGGTGTAAGGGGAGCTGTCTGGTGAGATACCTCACGTTTCGGTATCTCCCGTTTTGCCAGACAAGCCCCATTGAAACTCACTCAGATATGCTATTCAAATCTGTTGGGGGTAAAAAGCTGTCAATATGAACTGGAAATTTCTTGATGAATCAAAAAATTTAAGGATAAAACCAGGTTTTAATTTCAGCATCATCTCCAGATGCCCTGGAGTGAACTTCGGTTGCATGTTGGATGCCCCGAAAAATGCATGGATTTTACTGGTCCACTTGACTGATGCCGGCGCCAATAAAAGGGTTCAGTGATTAGGTTTTGAGGTCCATGTCATGTACAGGTTCAGAAGACAGGCATGATGGAGCTTTCATGGCTGTGCTAGCATGTCCACTCCCATTTGCGCACCCTGGTTATTCAAACAAAGAAACAGGGGACACTGAGCATTTTCTCTGGTGGCGAGTAGAACATGATGGCTTTCTTAAAGCTGTCCTAGATCTGATGCACCACTTTTCTGTGTAGCTGCCAATCTTCATAGTGAGGCTTGCTCCTTGACAAAAGATCTGCCCCATGATTAAAGACTTAGGTTCTCAGAGCCAAAGTGCACTCCAAATAATCAGTTTGTGTGCCAGTGTGTGTAGCTGCTGAGATCCCTGTTAGTTTATAAAAGCCACCATTTGGATAAGACTGTGATGGCCCTCCAGATAAAGGAGAAAGATTCAGAGCCAGGAAAATTGGCAAAAGTAAGTAATTTGTTTGAGCAAACCATAGGCATGAGCCCACACTTCATTTCCTGACCTGCCCTCTTGTGTGGACTCCCAGCCCAGGAGGGATGCATCTGATGTGATCACCTTCCTGCCCATTGGAACTCCCCTCGTTAGAAAGGCTGGCTGGGTTCACTGGTGGTTCGCCATCATGCAACCTACTGAAACCGAAACTTGGCAGTGGCCGTGACATTACTGGTTTAGTCCAAGGGAGGGCGCTTATCATTTAAACTGTTATTACAATCTAACACTAATCCTCCAAAGTAAAAGGTTTTTGGCAGAAAATGGCTTACTCCAGGAGTGAAGTACCTCCTCTTTGCATTCGGTGAAGACTGTCTTTTATTGACTCGTTACCCTCTTGGCTCTGCTTCCCTACGTAGCAGGTTAATATCTCTGCACCTTATTCCACGACCTCATGTCCAGAGTGAGTGCTGTGTCTGTGCTGCACTGTCCTGTCTGTTTACTGTGTCTAATGTCTGTTTAATTTATCGTGTTTATTGTTTCTAGCTTAATTTTTTGTTTGCACACGATGTCTGCACGTTCACACTTTGTACTTTTGTTCCTTGTTGCTCCGTGATGTTCCTGGAGGAACGGAATCTCACTCCACTGTGTACTTGTACAGAGATGGAATGACAATAAAAGCCTCTTGACTTGAGAAGCTGATGGTCTCTGCACTGGTCTGGTGGGCCATGGAATGCCCACTCACTTTGCTGTGTGTTTGCACACGTCCTGCTGATTCATGCTTAGAGGCAGGGTATTGGTGCCGCTGCCATCAGCTTCCATGGCATTTGGTTGGGTGGCCTGGACTGATGGGGTGAAAATTGCATTTATCACAGTCCTCTTTCTCTGAAAAGAACCCCTTCAGAATTGCACAGCTAGTCAGACTTGTCCTCTGCATCCATGGAGATTGGTTGCATGGTTGTGAGGCTGCTGAAGTCCTCCATTAGTGGATCAGCATCCTCAGCAGACAGTCAGACATACTACCATGGCGCACTGGCCTACAGCAGAGACAAAAATTGTAGGTAGATAGGTGTAGCCACCATGACACTAGCCAAACGCTACCTAGAAAATGATTTAACTTACTGTTACTTGTTTGGAGACAATATACTTGAGCAGGTCTGCTGTTTGGAGACATCTGAACTGTGTTAGGCTCTAGAATCTACCTATGATTAAGTACTGAAGTTGATGCTACCGCACAACAGTCATGGGGCAGTCGTGGGCTTGAGGTTAGGGAACCTGGCCCTGTGACTGGAAGGTCGCTGGTTCGATCCCCAAAGCTGACTGAGGTGTCCTTGAGCAAGACACCTAACCCCCAACTGCTCCCTGCTGTGGAATGGATGTGGATAGGGCTGCCCACCGCTCTGGGCGAGTGTGCTCACTGCCCCCTAGTGTGTGTGTGCTCACTAGTGTGTATGTGGTGATTCACTTCATGGATGGGTTAAATGCGGAGGTGAAATTTCCCTGTTGTGGTAGTAATAAGGGTCACTTAATTTTAATCTTAACCTTAAACAAACAGATAGGTTGCCACCTGGCAACCTCAGGTTGTGGACAGTTAAGCCAAGATACCAAGTCTGGTTTGGCGATTCTGAGCTAATGCATGAAGCAAGAAGAGGTTTTTGAATAACCAAGTGATGTGGATTCTCCCTGATGTGCATGTCCCAGGTAACAGCCAATGGGGGCTGGTGTATTTATATAGATGCTTCTGAGGACTGCGTAGAAACGTGTACCCATACAGAGTTTCCAAAATGAATGCTTAACAGAAAACTGAATTCATAGAAATGTTTGTAGAAAATCAAGATTAACATCTACACATTTCTTTTTTTTTCAGGAGTTTGGTTTGTCCAGGTTCAGAAGTAACCAAATGAAGGCCATGAAGGGTCTGGAGCATGCACTTTCTAAATTGCACAGTAAGAGCTTCTCCTCTTGGTTCTTTTTTTAGAGCAATTAAAGGAGAATTTGCTGATTTTTCCAGAAGTCTGCATAGTTCATTGGTTAAGATGCATACAAAGTCAGTGGTTTGGTGTGCAATGGTTCATCAAAACCTACCAACCCAGATGATGGTAAAATAGGGGGGGGGGGGGCGGATTTAAAAATACATATTTGTCATATCTTGTCAAAGCTTTCATAAAAAATCATAAAAATCAGGCATCAAATCAAATTACTTTTTTCTAAATTTCACTTAAAAATTTAAATTTCAAAGATGTTTGAAGAGCTCCATCTACAGGGTGGGCCATTCATATGGATACACCCAAATAAAATGGGAATGGTTGGTGATATTAACTTCCTGTTTGTGGCACATTAGTTTATGGGAGGGGGAAAACTTTTCAAGATGCGTGGTGACCATGTTGGCCATTTTGGATCCAACTTTAGTTTTTTCGATGGGAAGAGGGTTGTGTGACCCATCAAACTTACTGAGAATTTCACAAGAAAAACAACGGTGTACTTGGTTTTAACGTAACTTTATTCTTTCATGAGTTTCCAATCCACTTTGGAAGCTGGCACGTTCCCTGAGTTTTTCCAGCAAGATCTTGCACCACCACATTAGGGGTGTCAGGTCCGAGCATTCCTAGATGAACAGTTTCCTGGAAAGTGGATTGGTCGTCGTGGGCCAGTTGAATGGCCCCCAGGTCTCCCGATCTGACCCCCTAAGACTTTTATCTTTGGGCACATCTGAAGGCAGTTGTCTATGCTGTGAAGATATGAGATGTGCAGCACCTGAAACTCCGGATACTGGAAGCCTGGGCCAGTGTTTCTTCTGCGGTGTTGCTATCAGTGTGTGAAGAGCGGGAGAAGAGGGCTGCGTTGACAATCCAACACAACGGGCAGCACTCTGAACACATTTTATAAGTGGACAGAAACTTGTAAATAATTAATAAAGAATAAAGTTACGTTAAAACCAAGCACACCGTTGTTTTTCTTGTGAAATTCTCAGTAAGTTTGATGGGTCACACGACCCTCTTCCCATCGAAAAAAAAACAAAGTTGGGTCCAAAATGACCAACTTCAAAATGGCCGCCATGGTCCACACCCATCTTGAAAAGTTTTCCCCCTCCCATAAACTAATGTGCCACAAACAGGAAGTTCATATCACCAACCATTCCCATTTTATTTGGGTGTATCCATATAAATGGCCCACCCTGTGGAAAAACTTGACAAGTCAGAACTGGTCACAGTGGTGGTGATGGAAACAAGACATTGACCTCTAAAAGCTCCCTCACAAATTTACTGCATGAAATGGTTATGAATTCACTGCCTGACGCCGACATGCTGCTTTTTATGGTTGTTTTTTTTGTGATTATAAATTTTGTTAATTGAGAATTTTACACTAGAATACTCTGAATCACTGTTTATTGTTAATGATCCTAAAAATTCTGCATGATTTAAATCATTTGAATTATGTAAATCATATATATGTATATATGTGTGTGAAAAAATATGTGCATGTATGAGTGGATCAGACACAGCAGTGCTGCTGGATTTTTTTAAACACTGTGTCCACTCAGTGTCCACTCTATTAGGACGCTGTTGGCTGGATAGTTTTGGTTGGATGGCTGTTCTCAGTCCAGCAGCGACACTGAGGGGTTTAAAAACTCCAGCAGCACTGCTGTCTGATCCACTCAGACCAGCACAACACACACTAACACACCACCACCACGTCAGTGTTACTGCAGTGCTGGGAATGACCCACCACCCAAATAGTACCTGCTCTGTGAGGGTCCATGGGGGTCCTGACCACTGAAGAACAGGGTAACAGAGTATCAGAGAAACAGATGGACTACAGTCTGTAACTGTAGAACTACAGAGTGCAGCTATACAGTAAGTGGAGCTGATAAAGTGGACAGTGAGCGTAGAAACGAGGAGGTGGACATATTGTCATGCCTGTGTGTGTGTTTGTGTGTGTGTGTTTGTGTGCGTGTGTGTGTGTGTGTGTGTGTGTGTGTGTGTGCACGCGAATCTTAGTTTAGTTTATATATATGCAGTAACTGACGAAAGAAGCTGCAGTGCTGGCTTCATCAGCTTAAAGATGCTGTTAATGGAGCTGACAAACGGCCCCCCGTCATGGTGTCATTTTGCTTCCTCTTTCCATTGTTAACACCCTACAATCTTGACACTTCTGCAGGTTCTCATCAGTTCTCATGGTTTCAGTTGATCAGCTATTTTTATTCTAGTTCTGTTCGCACCTCTAAACTGTAAACCAGTTTCGTTGCGCAAATGTACAATACAATGTGTAATGACAATAAAGGTTCATTTCATATTTTCATTTCATTTCTAAACTGACAGTTGGTCCAAAACTTCATTCTGTGCTTCAGAAGACTTATTACATGTCTTATAAATGTTTATAACTCATTTAATATTGTATGTTTTAGTTTACATACAATACACACACACATACATACACACACACACACACACACACACACACACACACATATATATATATATATATATGACAAATATCCCACGACCCTGAGGGAGAAGCGGCTTAGAAAATGGATGGATGGAAAATGACGAATATTTTAATGAAAACATCTTGATTAAAACATTTTTTCAGCTTTCCTTTGTGCTGTATGTTGTATATTGTTTTTATTATATTAATATCAGCTTAATGGGGACTGTGATCCCGGTGTTCAACCCTGTTCCTCGCTTTAACCCTCTGACCCAGGTTTCAATCCTGTTATTCATTTATTTTGTTGAAAATGGTTGCAAAATATTTAATTTAGTTTTGTTCCCAGAAATGTCAACTTGTTAATGTCATCACTAGAATCATTAGTTTGAATTACTAATACAAGAAAGAAATAAAAAAAACTTGAAGTAACGCATCTAAAAAATATGGAAAACCCAAGAAAACTGTGGATTTCGGAGTTTAAATGTATGTATGTATTGTATGTCATTTAACACAGGCTTTTAAAGAGCATTTATACAACTCCTTGAAATTAGAAAAGGGGCTGCAACAAATACATTTAAAAAAAAATTGGCTCATATACTCTGATTTGACAGGCTGAGGTGGGGAACTTACATTTTCTGAAAATAAGCACTTTAAGAAATTTACTTGCTTTACTAACCTTGGGGCAGTCGTGGGCTGGAGGTTAGGGAACTGGCCCTGTGACCGGAAGGTTGCTGATTCGATCCCCAGGGCTGACAGTCCATGACTGAAGTGTCCTTAAGCAAGACACCTAACCCCCAGCTGCCCCCCCGGGCGCCGTGGATAGGGCTGCCCACCGCTCCAGGCAAGTGTGCTCACTGCCCCCTTGTATGTATGTGGTGTTTCACTTCACGGATGGATTAAATGCAGAGGTGAAATTTCCCCGTTTGTGGGATTAAAAAGTGTCACTTAATCGTAAACTAAGTTTTCAAAAAAAAAAACGCCAAAGACAATTTTTACTTTTAAACAGTAATAGATGTAAAATGAACTCCATTCACATTTAGGAGGCGCCATTTAGGAGCTATTTCTCTTTATCTTGAGCAGTTACTTCAAAACATAAAGCTGGAACCTTCATCGCTGCACTGATGACCATGGGGAAAAATACAGCTCCAGTTTACTGGCCCCTAAAGTTCTGGTACTTTGTGCAGTGGAAAAATGAAATTTTTGGCATTGATGTTGTTCATCATCAAACACTTAGATTTGCATGAACTGTGGTTGTGTTAGTTGGTGTCAAGGCCCCTTTGGCTTATTACATTGTAGTAATGTGTAAGTGGGGTCAAATGGGGTCCAGGCTGTGCAATGTGGAGACTTATGAGGACCTTTGGTAGCTAGAGCACAAATGATGAGCAGTCAGGAGTGTTTAGAAAGACAGTTTATGGTGATCTTTTGTGAGAAGTCTTAAAATGAGGTTTGCCGGTGAAAAATGGACTGATGTTCCGTTTGATATGGTAGGCACCAGATTTTAAACCAATCGGCCAAAATACTCGCGAAGCAGCAGAACAGTCTCCCATATGAGCTGTATTTCCATGTGTTTTTTAGTTCGAGTGCACAAATGTGTGTAGTTTACATGGTTGATTTTATTTGGAAAGCATGTTTTTCAAGTTATTGCTAAATAGCATGATTGTGTGACACTGTGATACATTTTTTTTCCAACTAGTTGTTTATCATATGGTGATCGTACTGTGAAAATAAACACCTCTATCCTCACCACATCTCCTCTTGTAACACTAATGCTGTCAGAAAAGTACTCTAGTTGAACTCCTTCAGGTGCTAATCTTCTGTTATGCAGCTGTTCCTCAGATGTTTGGGGTTCCCGATGCCATTATCTCCTCTCAGCCTCTGTGGCTTTGCATAGGTTCCTTCTTTCTTTTCCGTTTTTCTTTACTTATTTGCTATTTTTTACCCCCGATTCTCCTCCGACCGTCAGCATTTTCTAGCTTGTGGTTAGTAGCTGCAGTAGATGTGTCATGAAAGAGAAAAAGTGGAAGGAAGGAACAGAGATGTTGTTCTTTAGTAGCAGTCTGTTCTCTATTCTGTCATAGTGTCTATTTTCTCAAGATTTTTCCTCTTATCTGTATCCATTTAGTATCAGCAGCTCAGAGTCATCATGGTGATGCACCGAAAGACTCTTCTGAGAAGGCCAAGAACATGACCTCTCCCTCCAGCTCCCAGAAGCCTCAGGAATACGTCTGACAAACACGGCCTTCATCTCCTACAAGCCCCCTAACTAAGAGCCTTCATATGGCAGGTCAGGTTTGGAGACACAGGCTGTTAGAAAAGTCATATGCAAAGGTTTTGTCACATTAGATGCTTCTAAGTGAACATAAGTTAACACACCCTCTTCGGGGACCTTAAATATGGCATCTTGTGCACAGTGTGATGCACCGGGTTTTATTTATTTGATTAATTAAACTTACTGGGAAATAAATAAAGCATACAGTCAACTCCAGACTTATGAGCAGCCTTCATGGAAATGAGTTTTTATACATACACACCCGCACACTGGCAGTAAGGGATATTTGGGTTTTTTACACTGTGGATTTTTCCTCTAATTTTCCTAAAAATCATCATTTGAAAACATAGTTTCTAGTGAAGAGAATGGAGACAGTGTTCTGTAATGCTTCACAAGGTTTGAGAACAGTAGTAGAGGCGTCTTGGTCTGCTCCTCCATGTATTTCTTGATATCTTGGGTTTTCATTGTGTATCGCAATGATAACATCATGATAATGCCCATCTCTAGTTGCAGCCATTTCTGGGTGGATTTCGATGTGTGTTTGGGATCGTTATCTTGCTTAGAAGGTCCATCCACAGCCAGGCTTCAGCATTC
>NC_051219.1:3821702-3881702 GCF_015220715.1 Pygocentrus nattereri
AAGTTCATTACAAAATGTCCTGTGCTTAATGGCCAAGCGCTGAGCTGTTAGATCCTATTGTTTTGAACTAAATATCTCCCAAAATATAAAACTCAGCACTGAACATTAAGAATCATCACTACTGAAACACATTCCGCTTAAAATTAGCTAAAAGCGTCACTGCTAGGCTCAGTCAAAGCCACAGGATTTTAGTCTAAATTTGAATCAGTCTGGTAAAGAGATTCATATCCAGCTCTGTGAAAAGTCAGCGTTAGAAACTAAGATGGCCAATGTTTTTCTGAGTTATACCTCACGGCTGATCCAAGACCTACAAATGGCATTTATTAAAGCATATAAAGAGAAACGACTGAACTTCTCAGACAAAATTCAAAAATCTCAAAATAGACTTTACAACAAAGCTGAGAGTGAATCTCGCTCAAGACAGGCACAGCAAGCATGACAGAAAGGGAGCTAATAGAGTTCAGGGGTATCACTTCAGAATAAGAGGACTCTCATCACGGGTTTTACAAATGGCTCAGGTTCTTTAGAGCCGGGTTTCTCAACCACTGGGCCGGGGACCAAAAGTGGGCCAGAAAGCACACTGTGGTGGTCCTCGGGCCTATACGGATGTGACATGGTCTGCAGTGGACCATCAGTGGCATTTCGTAATAAACGTAAAGTAAAAATGTTTCCACATGGTGAACGATATTAATACAAGTCCTGCAACAGCAGTAAACAAACGCGCTTCATAGTTTTTTGGCCCAGAAACTAAATACACTCTTCCTGAAGCTTCACTCGTCCACTTGTGAGCGACTGGTGTAAATTGCATAGCATGAAAATTCAGCTTAATTTACCAGTGTATAGTTACCACTATAAAACAAGCTCACGTCAGTCCAATGGGTTGATATTTCATATTGAGTGAGACATTGTTGCGTATTGCAGGGTAGAACAGTCAAGCATTGCTATGTGTGTAAATAGGTGAGTATAGGGAAGAATTTGTGCCACATTACAGTGAAAACTACAGAGAAAAGCATGAAATGCGATGCTTTTCTGTGGTGACGCGCAGAATTTCTGCCAAAATGAAAAGCAAAACCTTTATTATATTATCAGAGCTTTTTATTTACGTTTGATTTCACAAAATGCTGAATTGGTGTCTGAATTGAATACAGTCCACCTTGACGTGTGATCAATACAGGACAAGATCAGAGGAGAAAGAGTCAATAAAGACACGATGATAACAGCATATCTAGAACCTGAACTCTTCTACAGTTCACTACAGTTCACTGTCTACAGTTCACTACAGTGCAGCAGTGATGCACATGAAGAAGAACTCACACAGTCGTGTGGACTCACCTGAAGATTCCTGCAGCACAGAGTAGAGCAGAAACACACAGAGCCACATCTTTACTGAGAGAACGCCGCTGTTCATCTCTCTCTCTCTCTGGTTTAGGAGTGTCCACTCTAAGAGAGAGAGAAGTGACACAGACATTTTTAGTCTCCAGCCTACTGACCACATCCTGAGAAAACCTCTGCTTCTTTTTCTGCTGAGAGGCTGAAATAAAGAATCTGCTCATCATAATACAAAGTTATCCAGCAGATGTTATGAGCTGTCATGATAGATTATGTCTAATAATATAACAAACTTTAAAATATAGTAAAATATATTCATTGTTGTAGTTTTTCTCTGAAAAGAAAGTATTTAATGTTAATGAATGTAAAACATCACTAAGTGTGCCTAAGCTCTGTTATACTATACGCTCATTGATCATTAATGAATACGTAAAATGGACTTTTCAAATTGATGATGGAGTCATAATGGTGTTCATGAATGACCCCTGAAAGCTCCATGTTCATGTAATTACTGTAAGTCTCCCTCCTTTAACTCCATATTATCTATCTATCTATCTATCTATCTATCTATCTATCTATCTATCTATCTATCTATCTATCTATGCATCTATCTATCTATCTATCTATCTATCTATCTATCTATCTATCTATCTATCTATCTATCTATCTATTCTGTTCATTTTCCTAACCTTAAGTTTGTGATATGTCGCCATCTACTGGTCCCTTTTGGAACTTCTTAATTGGACATTTTTGGATCCTACCTTATTGTGTAGGAGTTAATAAACATCTCATCACTCAAATTCCAAAGAAATTCCATTCATTAAAATTTCCATTCAGTCAAATACAGCAGAACGAGTATATTCCAAGAATCCATCAATCCATCCATCCATCATCTAAGCCGCTTCTCCGTCAGGGTCGCGGGGGGTGCTGGAGCCTATCCCAGCAGTCATCGGGCGGAAGGCAGGATGTCTTAGGACTGTGGGAGGAAACCGGAGAACCCGGAGGAAACCCACGCAGACACGGGGAGAACATGCAAACTCCCCACAGAGAGGACCCCGGTCACCCGGCCGGGGAATCGAACCCAGGCCCTCCTCGCTGCGAAGCGACAGCGCTACCCACCACGCCACCGTGCCGCCCTCTACTCCAAGTAATTTCTCTTTATTTTGTGTCCCTAATTACTGTGTAGTTACATGTTAATAATGTGTGCAACAATAATGTAACTGCTGGTGATGCGTTCACTGTTACAGATGGATTACAGTTGCCCAGCTTATGTAATTATACCAGTTGATCTTATTATACAAGTGTATCTTTTACAATCAGAAAAGTCTTATTGGAAAAAAAACGTCTTTAAATAAGGTCTTATTTACCTTTTAGACTTGTGTAATTACATAAGATAATATATGTTATTATAACGACATGTGCTGTTGCACTTGTGAGTAAAATACATGTGTATTTGCAGAAGCTGTCCTCACCATCACTCGGGGCTGAAGTGACAAAGCTGAAAAAAGCCTGCTGTGAAAGAGTACATTTATGGGCGGAGCTTGGATGGGTCCGTTTTGGCTTCGTGTCAAGTCTGTTTACGTCAGTATTTCTCAGAAAGACTAAAGGACTGAAGCCACACCCTTAATGTAACTATACCACATTATCATGATTCAGCATTTCTCTGCCAAAACATTCAGTACAGTTACTGCTGAACCTTAAGCAGCCCAGGAGATAGAATGAGGAGTAATGTTGGTGGAACAGACTGTAGTGAAATATGTGAAGGTTTGGATGATGTTTTGTTGACACGGACATGTTACTGGTATAGAGAATTCCACATGAGAAGAACGAGACATAACAACGAGTTTAAGGAAAGTAATGAAAGTGAATATATTGTCTGATCAACAACCACATACAAATAAAAATACATTGCAAACAAATAGTTACAGTTGTGTTCAAGACCTCTTCAGTGGTATAAGGCTGTACTCTGGGCACATAAACAATAAAGAATCATCAATTTCCTTTATAATGTCATTAACTGATGAGCAGGAAAACCTGTGGTGTCATTTTTAGTACAATTATACACGTGGACCATAGTGGCTGGACATGTTCTCACCACTTCACCTCATCTTCCTCTTGAAGCGTTTCCAGCATTACAAGTAGAGTACTACTGAAACGTTCCATGGGACTTCCACATGGTAAGGAGTTGTTCTTATCTTCTTTAGTACTAACAAAAAATATTACAGCAGACTCATAATCATGACCTTGGTCACTATGAAGATGCTCAGGTGTGGCGTAATGCACAAAGAAGTTACTCCACAGTATTTTGCCAACTGTCTTTGCTTTCTGATGGAACTGCAATGACATATATTGAGACCTCAGAATAAGGCAGTTCACCAGCATTGAAGATGTCGATGACACAGCTGATAATCAGATCATTTGCCTGCTCTTCAGCCCGGTCTTGCTGTGACATTCTAGGAAGAGTGGTTGAGCCAGGGAGTAAATCAGTAGATAGATTCATCTGGGATGACATTGACTTTGATGGCTAAGTATTCAAGAGTGGCAGGTAGGTTGAAGTCTTCTTCAGGGTAGGTACGTCGAGAAACCTGGTGTTTTTGACATCTGTTACAGTCCACTTTAATGCTAGAAACTCCAGCTTATGTGTTGGTAACATTTGTCACGTTTGGACAGTCTTCTGCGCACGCATGCAGTTACCCACATGTGACCATCTTGCTCTTTGTACAGGGCTGCACCAAGGCCTTGGAGTCCATGACAGAAAACCACTTAAATCCAGTTGGTGCTAAAAATGTCTCTTCCATGTTAGGAAGCGCGTATTAGAGTGTTAAGCTTTCTGTAATCAACGCAGAGCCGTAGCGCCTAGCCACAAGGCTATGGGTCGGATCTGGATGTTATCGCTGGCTGTTCGCAGTAAACAGGTCGTATAAGATAAACATGTAAGCGAATGGTGTACAATTGAGAATAATGCTGACTAATGCTTACTGCCATGAAAGGAACGTAAGGGCGGGGGAATGACAGAAGGGTATAAGAAGCACAACACACAGCTAGAGAAGGATATAGGAAAGATATAGGAAAGATATAGGAAAGGGAGAGAGAATCCATTTTTTTGTCATGTTCACTTTTTAATAAACTTGTTACTCACTTTGATAGAGACTCAGAGGCTCAAATTCATTTTTTTGTCACAATTTTCCACCACAAACACCACAAAAAGGAACTTTGGGATTCATGGATGGTGTTTGCATTGCAAAGTTCTTTAGGGTGAAGTCTGACTGCTTCAAAAAGGGAATGATGGAAGGGACTTGCCTTCTGTTAAAAGCAGTGGAATCCGAAATATGATTTCTGTGCTTAATCACTGTGTTTTGATCATAGTCAAGATCTCAAACAGGAAAGACTTCAGGAATCTGAAAAATCTAATGTCCTCTTGTTCTCAGAGTTTAAAGGTCAGACTGCATTGCATCCAACAGGCACAGATAGTGGGGAAACTAAGGACTCATCCTCCATACCAGAACTAGTTTTCAGTGGGGAAATAGATGAAGCAATGTAAAGCTCAGCTAACCAGTAGTTGGCAGGAAGGTGGATATCATGAGCCGCCTCATTCTTGACAAACCTTGAATTGTGTTCTTCTTGGACTTGTGAGAACATAAAAGCCTGATGCCTGGGACCACTTAAACAGGTGGAATAAGGTGTCCTCCTGCTTGCTTGGGTTAAAAACCTACAGCAACGTTAACCCTTTGTGGATAAGACTGGACACTCCTGGTCTACACTTTAATAGAATTATTTTAATTATCTGGCAAGACTCAACTGTTGCAGATATACTCCGGTTGACTTTTATTTGGATGTAGGCTCTAGCAAGCGGAATCTGATTGGTTGGTGTTGGGGGTAAGATTCTGGTAGACTGAATCAAATTGGTTGGTCTTGGGGTTTAGGAACTGAATCTGACTAGTTGGATTTAAGTTCTGGCAGGCTGAATCTGATTGGTTGGTGTTGGGGTTTAGCCTCTGATAGACCAATTCTGATTGGTTGGTTTTGGGTTCAGGCTCTGGTAGACTGAATCTGATTGGTTTATGTTGGGGATTAAGCTCTGATAGACTGAATCTTTTTATTTGGTTTTGGGGTCCAGGCTCTGGTAGACAGAATCTGATTGGTTGGTGTTTGGGTTTAGGCTCTGGTAGACTGAATCTGATTGGTTTATGTTGGGGATTAAGCTCTGGTAGACTGAATCTTTTTATTTGGTTTTGGGGTCCAGGCTCTGGTAGACAGAATCTGATTGGTTGGTGTTTGGGTTTAGGCTCTGGTAGACTGAATCTGATTGGGTGGTGTTGGAGTTTAAGCTCTGGTAGACTGAATCTGATTGGTTGGTGTTGGGGTTCAGGCTCTGGTAGACTGGACCCATGCTGATGTTCTGTTTTTCAAGAGGATCTTCATAATCACCATTGGCCTGCAACCAAAGTAACATACACAGGAGAAAATAACTCGCACTTTAGTCATCACATCACATTCATTCATTCATGCAGAATAATTCCTAATGTGCCCATGACTTGTTTGCTAAATTTCCTATGGGATCAATAAAGTATCTATCTATCTATCTATCTATCTATCTATCTATCTATCTATCTATCTATCTATCTATCTATCTATCTATCTATCTATCTATGGCATCAAGACTTCCCAACTCTGACTCTGAATGTCTACTGCTTTGGAGATTTAATGTTAACCACATCTGGCTCTTGGCCTTATAGAATGCTACTGATTTAAGCTGTTACAGTTTAAAACAGTTCATCATTGGTTATAATGGGAAGCAGTTTTAAGACTTTGTTTTTCACTCACTTTGTTCTGTGATCTTCTCTCAGTGTTTGTAGATACAGACCCTGCAAAACAATTCAAGACGGTAATCAAAAAGCTGTTTTCTACAAGACTGGTAGATTTAATTTGGAATAGAGGAAATCTTTCATAACTTAGATGTAATTTATGTTCTTATTAAAGTATTACATTCATACCAAATCTACTTTAATGAGCACAGTTTTCCAGGTCTGAAATAGAGCCTGAACTTGGACTGATACATACAGTAATCATGAACTGTGTCTATGGTTGTGTGTTAAGTACCTCGTGTCCTGTTGTGGATCAGTTTGTAGATCAGTGCTGATTCTCCAATCACTACAATCAGCAGCAGAGCCACGCAGACGCTCAACGTGATGAGCAAACCTGAGCAATCTGTAGAAAAGCGAAAGAGATGAAACATAACGGTTACATTAAGAACACATTCAAAGCACTTTCAGGAAGACAAAGAATAAAAGCAGACTTCAGAAAAATCTACAACACACACATGAAAAATGGTAAAACTTCACGTTAAGGTCCTTCAGTGACATAGTAACAATGCACCAATGACTGGATGAATATAGCAATTATCAGATATGAATGTGTTCTGCTTTATTACAAATGAAGGAACATGAGAAAGAATTGGTTGGTTCTGCAAAGTTCACATCAGATAAAATACATTTACTGAATGAACAGACAGATTAAATAAAACTGTAACTAAAATTCATTAATACAGTTACTAAGATGAACTAATATAGTGACTAAGGCTACGTATATTTATTTGGGCAATGCTCTTATCCAGAGTGACTTACAATTTGGTCTTATTTAACAGGCATTAGGAGTTAAACTTAAAATAGTTAAAGGTTGATATTACAGTTAACATGTAAGTTAATCTGAGTTACTCTGTTAATCGTTGTTACTATATTGCTTAGTCTTGTTTACTTTATTAGTTAATATTAGTTCTATTAATATTATGTCTGTTCATTCTGTAAATGTATTTTATCTGATGTGAACTCCTGCAGGAACAACCAATTCCTTCCCATGTTCCTTCATTAGTAATAAAGCCTTAGACATTATTCATTACTGTTAAATGCTATATTCATTAATGAGTTGTTGGTGCATTGTTACTGGGTTACCAAGGAACCTTAATGTAAAGTTATCCAAAATGTACATGCACTCACACACACATCACATTTTAAAATGCTTTGAAAAGTCTATATTGCTGTGTTGTAACATCTCACCAGACTGATGCGTGATTTCTGTCTTTTCTGTTGTTGGTTTCATTTAGAAAAACAGAAAAAAGAGGGGTGTGAAATACATATTTCCACATTTCCATAATATTTAAGTTAAAATAATTGTATATCACAAAGTTAAAACATTTCTGAGAATTATCAAAGCAATCTTGCCTGTAAATAAGACCATTATTATTATTATTATTATTATTATTATTATTATCAGAAAATAGCAGAAATGGTTAATATCAAACACAAACTGTTGCTGTTTTAATGTCTTTACAGTTGACAATAAGAGAACCTACCTTTAAAGCTGAGTCTGATGTTGATGGATTGCTTGTTGTTGATTGAACATCTGTATGTTCCCTGGTCTTGTTCAGTCAGGTTGGAGATCAGTAGAGAGAGATTTGCTGGAAGGTTCTTATTAAACATCTGGACTCTGCCTGTGTAGTTTGCCATCTCATTGGATACCTCAGTCCCTCCTGAGTCTCCATGCTCCCATTTCACATTAATAGGTTTGGTGTGTTGGTCAGTGCAGGAGCAGGGCAGGAGAACAGAATCTCCTGGATATTTGTGAATGTCTTTCTCCTGAGTCTCTGACAGTTTGCAGTCTGCAGGAACATAAAGCAGCACAGTGTTTCTGTTCTGTTCATTACTATTACATTGTCTGTTTTTATGTGATCGACAGTGATTGAGAAGTTTTTAACTGAAGTATCATTTTATTATTATTTTTATTATTATCTGTAAAATTAGATTTTGATCTGCAAAATTCACAGATCTAGTATTACAGATTTCAACGCTGGCCAAGTTAGCTTCTTTTAATGATCTAATTGGCCAGTGACCTAAGAGCTTTACACATTGAAAATGTTGCAAAAACCAGTCAAAATATCAAATAGATTTTTTGCTACTCTAAATCATGAGTGGCTGAATGTAACTGCACTGCCAAGGAAGTGTTGTTAAGGATGTGACTAAGAAGGCAAAGTTAGCTTGGCTGTATCACTAACAAGGCTAGCTACCTTAGTTAATGTTAACTTGGTCCAAAACAATGAAAATATATTTTTCTGACAAATAACCTACTGGCACACTGAGGAGAAAAAACCTCATCAGCATTCAACCCGATGTTTGGTAGCTCTGTTAGCTTATCAGCTCATCTGAAGAGGCAGCCTCAGTAACTATTCCAACATGACAACCTACCTCATTTCCCTGTTTTTTTATTTATTTATTGCACTCTATTCAGTGTTGACAATCATCCATTTAAATATCACACATCAGGCCAACATACATGAGATTTTAAGTCCACAGGGGGGTCCAAAGTTTCCAGAATTTATCCATTTGGTGACGTAGATCGTAGGTCAGTTTTTCCAGAGGAAGCAGAGTTGTAGCTTGGGAAAGCCACTGTTCAACAGATGGTGGAGAGGGGCCGGCCCATCGAATTAGGATACATTTTTTTGCCAGAAATGAAAACATTAGAAACAAAAATTTGCTATCAGTATCAAAAATACGCTCCGCTCCTGTTCCCGAAAGAGACAGGGCAAGGGACTTCTACCGTCATATGTACTCTTTTCCAGAAAATGCCAATTTTTTTACACTGCCAAAAAGCATGAAAAACATTTCCTTTTTTAGTTACCATTTAAAAGTTAGATCTGTCTGGAAGCATCTTCTACAAGGTGTAAAGTATATCCTATTCTTAAATTTAAAATGAAGATTGTGAACACCAGAACAATGGGGACACAGATCTTTACAAATATTGCACCAGTCCTCTTCTGTGATTGGTTGGCCTAAGTCCTTCTCCCAAACTCCTCTCAGACTGTCTGATGATGGTTTAACATGCTTTAGCAAAATGCCATGGATTAGTGAAATCAACCCTCTAGCCTGGTCTTTCTTAACTAGCAACCCTTCAAGGTCGGTTAATTCCTTTCTTAATCTCCCATCCTTAATGGCTGAGGTGACCAGGTGATGAACCTGAAGATATTTGAAAAAGTCTGACCTGGGTAACTCGTATTCTTCTTGCAGTTGTGTGAACAATTTGAGTAAACTACCAGAAAACATGTTACAAATGTCCAGAGTTATTCAGCTCAGAAGGTAAATCTGGGTTGTGGGCCAGGGGGCACAATGGTGAAAGACGGTAAGCAATCAGGAGGAATAGGGCTACATGCTTCAATTTCCATAGAGACCCAGCGAGAGTCCAGCCCATTTGTACACCAGCTCATCATATGCTTAATTTGAGATGAATATAATATGCTATAAAATTGCGTATTAGGCACACAAGCATCCCCTTCCTCCTTCGCTCTCATATCTCTGGAGAATTTATGTCTTGGCCTTTTATTATTCCATACAAATTTTGAAAAAAGAATTCTCTCAATCGTTGAAGAGCATTGTGCATGAATTGCAAGGGATTGACTGAAATAAATAAAGTAAGCGAGGGAGGATATTCATTCTTATAACATTCACCCTGCCAAATAAGGAAAAAGGAAGAAAGTTCCATAATTTAAGATCACGTTTTATATTATGGATAAGTGGAAAATGATTTTTTTCAATAAGATTATTGTGGTCTGAACTAATATGAGTACGTAAGTATTTAAAACCCTCTAGTGCTAATTGAAAGGGGGATGTGTCACACCTTGGGCGTGAAGAAGCGAACACTAAGTTTTACATTAGTGATATGAACTTCCTGTTTGTGGCACATTAGTTTATGGGAGGGGGAAAACTTTTCAAGATGGGTGGTGACCATGGAGGCCATTTTGAAGTTTTTTTCAATGGGAAGAGTGTCATGTGTCCCATCAAACTTACTGAGAATTTCACAAGGAAAAAAAATGTGCTTGGTTTTAATGTAACTTTATTCTTTCATGAGTTTCCAATCCACTTTCCCTGAGTTTTTCCAGCAAAATGGTGCACCACCACATTATGGATGTCAGGTCCGAGCATTCCTAGATGAACAGTTTCCTGGAAAGTGGATTGGTCGTCGTGGGCTAAACTAAAGCTTGATCCAAAATGGCCAACTTCAAAATGATCGCCATGGTCACCACCCCTCTTGAAAAGTTTTCCCCCTCCCATAAACTAATGTGCCACAAACAGGAAGTTCACATCACCAACCATTGCCATTTTATTTGGGTGTATCCATATAAATGGCCCACTCTGTATTTCTACTGTAATAAATCATTATGATTAAAGAAACAAACTAAACACTGACATCTACTTTTTAACTGCAACCTTTGATAAAGCACTCAAGAGCATAACTAAATACATTTAATATGAATCAGAGCCTAAATAAAGTCTAAATATACTTAAACTGTCATAAGTTGTAACACAATAATATGTTTAGTATACATTACAGTGTGTTTATGTTAGACAGATATATTAAATACACTTTTGAAATGTAAACTTTAATGCAAAGTCTTTTTGTGGTCACTGCTTGGAACATAGTTGCAGCTGCCTCGAGCTGTTAGGAACTGATGTGTTGATCTTCATTAGTGATGCATGATAACAGCAGCAATGCTGTACAATGTGAACTAAACAGGGCTCAAGATTTATTTGCATGCTGTATCATGACTTCCATAAATAAAGACGTATGGAGGGCTCAGTTCAAGCCTCTGACCAAATTAAAACCTATTTATCAATTCTGATCCAGGCATAACACAGCAGGTGAGCATATCACACAGTAAAATCTGTAAACTGTCATTTTTAATAGAAACAGTGTTTCTGTAGTAATACAGTAAGTTTAAATTCAGCAGTTTACCTTTAACAGTGAGGCTGAAGTTCCTGTACTGATTCTGGTTTATCCAGCATGTATAAGTTCCTCCATCCTCTTCAGTCAGGTCTGAGATCAGTACAGAGAGATTTCCTGGAGAGCTCTGATCAAACGTCTGAACTCGGCCGCTGTAGCGCTGAAGGAGATCTTCATGGTTTGGTGTTCTCCACTGAACTCTCACAGGTCTGTCCTGCTGGTCAGTGCAGGTGCAGGACAGAAGAACAGACTCTCCTGAGGATCTACTGACTGGAACAGTCTGTTTATTCTCTGACAGAGCACAGCCTAAAACAACAACAACAAAAATAACAACATACACTCTTTAACTGACCATAAACACTTAATAATAATAATAATAATAATAATCGTCATCATCATTATTATATATTATATGCATTGGGTATTTTTACATAAACAGTCAATTATATATGAATTGCATTTGAAGAGCTTCATTCCAACAATTCTAATATAGCAAGTTTTGTAAAAGAATAACAGATGTGCACATTTTATTTCACTCATTAAAGGAGATATTAATCATAACACAGCACTGATATTTCCTATATGCATAAAACTCACAACAACTTATATGAGGAAAAAAAAGAAAATTCTTCAAAGCATTCTTTATGCATTTGGCAATATTTTGCATTATATTGTATTTATAATACTATTATATATTATATAATATTGTATTTATATTATAGGAAAATATTGCATATAGTTTGTCTGAAATGTAAAAAGATATTTGAAGGTTTTTCTGAGGAAACGGCGTCTTTTCCTCCATCTGATTAAAATGAAAATATCAGCTTTTCACTCAAAACCACTTCACATTCCACAGCTCCAGCTACTGTTACTGTTCTCTTCAGTCTTACAGAGAGAAGCTTCTGGAAACAGATTGGGTGCTGAGTCAGTTACGCTGGTGCAGTGCGGTCAGTACTGAAACTGTATGATGATTTGACCGACTGACCTGTGACCTCCAGCTGGACATATGGCACGTCCTTCTCGTCAGCTCTGCAGGTGTAGAGTCCAGAGTCCTCTTTAGTCAGATCTGAGATGAGGAGAGAGAAATTTCTGGAATGGTTCTGGTTGAACATCCAGACTCTGCCTCTGTAGGATTCTGTATCATTAGACACTGCAGTCTGATCTTTAGTCCATGTGACTCTGTCAGGGTTGATCCTGTGTTGGTCTGGGGGACAGGGACAGGGCAGCAGAACAGACTCTCCTGGAGATCTGGAGAACGTTCTCTCACTGTCACTCAGCACAGCACAGCCTGCAGACCCACAAATACAGACACACACATCACCACCATCTCAACACCAACAGCACAGTAACCAGTTCTCTCAGTGGTCTTTACCACTGTTACCCCCTCTGTTCACATCAGCTGGATGTGATTCTGTCACACCGTCTCTCGTTTAGTGTTATTTAATTGGCTGGTTTGATGAAGTTTATCAGTCAGGGTTCTGCTTCGTTCCTGTCATTATAATTCAGCCTCAAAGCTTTTATTGATCTAACATCACAGTAATGATGGAAGCTTGGCTACATTAAAAAACATATTTTTGTAATATTTCTGTATCAGACAGACGGGTAACACTTTACATTAAGGGTTAATTATTAACTGTTATTACTCATTATTAAAATATCAGTGCTTAGTTTATTTAATTTCATCACACTTTTCTCTCTACATAACACTGACATAACCATGCCTTAAACATGTCATGTAGCTGGTAATTACCCTCACAGATGCTATAATCATATTATATTATATCATATTATATCATGTTTATGTCACGTGATAATTTCTAAAGTCAGTTCATAAAAGATTATGTCATGTGTCATAATGACATTATTAACAGTGATGGTAACATGACACTGTTATTAGGGATGCACTGATATGGGAATTGTGGGCCGATGCCGATATTAAATATAATTCATTTTCATATCTGCTGATGATGATTCATAAACATTTACAGACTGAAGGACATTTTCAGTGAACGCTGTGGAGTTTACATTACAGAGAAATCTAATATTCGGTTCTTTAGTTACAAACGGAGTAAATTCATAAAACACAGATATTTCAGAGCAGAACAGCATCTTAAATGTTCTGTTACCATCATGAATCACTATGACAGCATGTGACACCTGCTGACATTACATGACATGTGACATGTTTACAGTCTGTTATGGGTATGTTATATTTCTCACTTTACAAGAAGACACTCAAAATGAATAGATTGATGAAGATATTAACTAGTCCTGTTTTTATCCTGAGTTTATAGTATAATAAACGGTGAAAATCTAAACCCAGAGACAGAGATCCAGACAGAGCTGCACAGTGGAGGAAAATGGAGCAGTAAATCAGTAGATTAATTAACAGATCATTAACAGGACAAACACATGAGAGCTCATCTTACTTATTAATATGTCAGATCGGCTCGTTATCGGCGTAATAAACAGCAGTTAGTTCACAGTTAACGAGTAAATGAGCTGGAACTGACGACCGAAAGCCGATCGGCTCGTTATCAGCGTAATAAGCAGCAGTTAGTTCACAGTGATCCACACAAACTGCATGAACATGTAGCTTTTGAAAAGAAAGGTTACAGAACACATGATTATTATATTAATGTATCTTCTGAAACCCAAAATACGAAATTAATCCCAGTTAATCCTCTGTTAGACTTACCTGTGGAGACTTGCAGAGTGACGGCTCTGTTATATCTCCCGTTGTTCCCACACAGATACACGCCTTCATCTTCCTCAGTGAGGTGGGAGATGATTAGAGCTACAGTTCCTGGTTTATTCTGATTCAGTATCTGAACTCTGCCTCTGTAGCGCCGATTCTGACTGCCGTCCTCTGGAAACACTGAGTGATCAGCTCTGTAGTCGCCTACTATGAACTTTTTCTTAAATCCCCACTGAACTGTCTGAGGATCAACCTTTGTTTGTTGTGTGCAGGAGCACAGCAGCTCCACAGAATCTCCTGCAGATCTGACGATAGTGTCTCCCAAACCTCGATCTACAGTGCAGCCTGCAGAAACACCACATCACCAAGAACTTACATTACACTCAGAACATATGAACACTCATGATCTCTGAACACACTGCAGGGTTTTAGCTCTGATTTCACTCTCTAGACAACTTCTCAGGGTTTGGTGTGAAATCGGCTCCTCAGAGGTTCAGCTGAAGCTGATGGTCAGAACAGACTGATCTCTTAGTCCTAGTTTTAAGCAGGATATATGTGAACGATGATGACACGTAAAGTGATTTGCCTTTTTTCATTAGACTTTTGTTTGATGATGGACATCAAACAGAACATGTTATAAAGTGCTATATTGTGTTGAGAGACAACAATCAACTCATATAACTGACACACTGATTGAGTCGCCTACAGTCACACTGAGACTCGACACCTGACTACACACTGAGCAGGAGACACAATGGTAGTTAAAAAGGAGGTCAGACAGAGAGGAGAGAGAACCAATAAAGACATGATGATAACAGCATATCTAGAACCTGAACTCTTCTACGGTTCACTACAGTGAAGCAGAGATACACATGAAGAACTCACACAGTCGTGTGGACTCACCTGAAGATTCCTGCAGCACAGAGTAGAGCAGAAACACACAGAGCCACATCTTTACTAAGAGAACAGAGCTGTTCATCTCTCTCTCTCTCTCTCTGTCTCTCTCTCTCTCTCTCTCTCTCTCTCTCTCTCTCTCTCTGTCTCTCTCTCTCTCTCTCTCTCTCTCTCTGTCTCTCTCTCTCTCTCTCTCTCTCTCTGTCTCTCTCTCTCTCTCTCTCTGTCTCTCTCTCTCTCTCTGTCTCTCTCTGTCTCTGTCTCTCTCTCTGTCTCTCTCTCTCTCTCTCTCTGTCTCTCTCTCTCTCTCTCTCTCTCTCTCTGTCTCTCTCTCTCTCTCTCTCTGTCTCTCTCTCTCTCTCTCTCTCTCTCTCTGTCTCTCTCTCTCTCTCTCTCTCTCTCTCTCTCTCTCTCTCTCTCTCTCTCTCTCTCTCTCTCTCTCTGGTTCAACAGTGTTTTTATTTTTATTCTTCAGCTCTCTGACCACATCCTGAGAAAACTTCTTCTTCTTTTTCTTCTGAGAGGCTCCAAAAAGATTTTACTCATCAAAACGTTTCTGTGAATCATCCACACTGACCAATGTACAGAAACAGCATCTGATTATTTCAATATTTAGAGAAAACTCTATAAACTTTTCTGTAAAATGAACTGGTCAATAATAGTTCAAGGTTAAACGTGTGTAAATAAATCATACTGCAGTTTAACTCCTGCAGTTACTGTGACAGATTATACCTGTTAATATAACAGTCATGTTATCATTACCTGTAATAACACATATGATAATGTTTGATGTGTTCTGTAGCATCAGAGCCGTCAAAGTGATACCTGTCTATTATAATATGATATCTATCCCACTACATACTCATTACCAGTTAACACACGTGTAATAAATGTTTAATAATGATAATGTAATTGTAACGGAGTGTTACTGCGCTGGTCATGAATGTGCTGCGGATGCTTCATGTACGTGTAGTAATTCTAAACTGTGAATAATTAAATTATATTATGAATAAAGCTCATTTCAGCAGTGCAGGTTTGATGGTATCCATCCTCCAACTGTGAGCATCTCATAACAGAAGCTCGTAATAACCACTAGCTAAATAGTGGA
Organism: Pygocentrus nattereri; assembly: GCF_015220715.1. Lineage (NCBI taxonomy): Eukaryota > Metazoa > Chordata > Actinopteri > Characiformes > Serrasalmidae > Pygocentrus > Pygocentrus nattereri. Next base: position 3,837,500 of record NC_051219.1, read on the forward strand.
TTGATGAGCTGGAGTTGTTATTCACTTCAGTGTAATCTGCATATTCTGTTCACTTTTCTGAGCTGCTGTGAAAGAGAACATCTGTGGGCGGAGCTTGGTTAGTCCCATTTTGGTGCTGCTCTTCATGCAGACTTTGTGTCAAAGCTGTTTATGTCAGTGTTTCTCAGAAAAACCAAATGACTGAAGCCGCATTGCTAAAGTTCCTGTATTACATCATCAGGATTCAGCCTAAGTCTGTCAGTGCATTCTCACTACAGCTGAATCTGACAGTGATACAAAGTAATGTTGTTGCAACGAACTGACAGCCTATTGAGCTGCGTCCATATGTGAAAGTTTGGGTGTCCATGTTTGGTTGATTTTCTAAGTGAAAACAAATGAACACGTCGACTACAGACAGCACACTTTAATAAATGCAGATAGACTAAGAATTAAGTAAACTAAGTCATTTTTGTTTTCCAGAGGCTCAACCAATCATAAATCTCCATCCAGACACTGACCCATTAAGTTCATAGTTGCATATTAATGATCATATAAAACATTTTACATGAAAGACAATGAAAATAAACTTGCAGGTGGCAAGTTCGTTGTAGACACAGATGCTACTGACAAGGGCATTGGTGCCATTCTCTCACAAGCACAGATGGTAATGAGAGGGTTTTGCTTATTACAGCCAGTAACTGAGCAAGCAAGGTCATGATTACTGTGTAACAAAGGAAGGGAAAGTAAAATTCTAGCTGTTGTGCTGTGGCTGCACCAGTTGTATCTATAAGGAAGGACTGTTTGGGAGGAACCACTGCTATAAATTTGCATTTGGCGGTTGCTGGTGCTGCACAGTGCATGGGGCAGGTGGTGTGGGGCACATAGTGGTGGGCCACTCTGAAGTGGCAGACATTCTACTAGCTGGGCTGCCACCTGGACACGGAGCTCTATGGGCACTGCTGTGCCTGGCGTATGGCTATGAAAGCTCTGCAATAAGTGTCACATGTTAAGTTGCAACACCTCTGCTCTGGCACCCTAATAGAGAGAGTAGACATGGATGTCCAGGGCCTTTCCTACTACCAAGGCCCGGAGCTGCTATGTGCTCGAGCCCATGGATTATTTCATTAAATTGCCTGAGGCAGACCACAATGCAGCCACAATGGCAGAGCAGCTGGTAGAGGAGTTTTTCTAACATTTTGGCATGGCAGAGGAGCTCCACAGTGACAAGGTGCACAATTTCAAATCAGCTGTCATGGCTGAGGTTTGCTGAGAGACCTGGGTGAGAGAGAGAGACAAGGACCTCAGTGCTCCCACAGTAATAGTCTCTAGGAGTGCTTCAACTCAATGCTCATTACTCACCTGATGATCATCACCTGTCCAGCAACAGCACAATATATGAAGACCAGCATTTGCACCTGGACCTTCTCGCTTGCATTGGTTCCACTGTGCAGAAGTCGACTGAGTTCACTTCCCATGTTCGGCCATCAGCTCAGGACAATCACAGAGGTGGTCTTTGAGAGCCTGTCAGGGTTGGAGGGAGCAGCAGTACTGGAGCAGATTATGCTGAAGAGCTCCACCACTGTCTTTGCCTATCAGGGTAAAGCCTGCACCAACTAGAAATGAGAATATGGTTTGTGCCTTCAAGGGCAATCACTGCTGCCAGGAGTGTGGATGTGGCCATACAACCCATTCCACAGGAAAGGGTGCTGCCCAAAGCTGCAGTCACCATGGGAGGGCCCTGGTGTGGTAAAAGAATGCCTGGGCAAGGTAGTGTATTGGGTCAGTGGACTGCTGTAGTTCAAAGGGACAGACTTGCCCTGTACTGGCCCTATGAAGAGGAAGCCATGCTGGATGAGATGGGACAGTCACCTCAGGAGCCGCACCCCAAGGAGGAGTTGGAAGTGTCCAGGGCTGAGGGTCCCAGGGACAGCAGACATTATGAGACCCCTGCCATGAAGAGACCACAGTGAGGGGGGCAATTTCAGTACAATTCAAGGACTTAGTTTGTGCAATGTGGGTTGCATGGATGACATTTGAAGGGGAGGCAATATGGAATTGTTCATGCCTGTGTTGTGTTTTAGTTTAGTTCTCCTTTCTGTAGCTTTTATTTAGCTGTTTTGCTTTGGGAATGTTCTGGGGATTTTTTAGGAGTAGTGTGTGTGTGATAGAAGACTTTGGAGACAGTTGAGGAAACCTGGCACAAGAGAGCTAGCCTAACTTGAGTTCAGGGATTGTCTCCCCTTCTGTTTCTGTGCAATGAGTTTAGTAAAAAAGCAAATTTAAACATAAATTATGGCCTCTCCTGAATCTTATTCTGAGTGTTGTCACAATGATAATAATGACAATAATAATAAGTTACATTTATATAGTGCCTCAAAGTCGGTCTACATAAAACCAACCAAGGTCAATCTGAACTGTGGGACTTTAATCCAATCAGTATCCAAACATCTTAGTGTAAGGGCTGGGGTGTAAGGATGGAGAGGTTCAGCAATGCATAAAGGGGCAAGTCCATGTATGGCTTTGAAGGTGAAGTTTAGTAGTTTGGGTTTTATATGCAAAGAGACAGGTAACCACTTCATTTTGTAGAAACTACGTGTGAGAGCATACAAAGCATTTGGTGTGAGTGAGGACCCTCATTGCTGAGTTTTGAACATATTGTAATTTAGTGAGGAGTTTAGCTCAGAGACCAGAAAGAAGTGCATTACAGTAATCTGGACAAGAACATTAAGAACCAGAATTTCTGCATTGCTGCGACTGAGCATGGAACAGAGTCTGAATTTGTTACAGAGGCAATGGCAAATGATCTTAGTAAGTAAGCTGATATAATAGTCAAACAACATAGAGGAATCAAAGATGACACCAAAAGTATCAATAGTTTCTGAGGGTTTTACATGTACTCCATCAATGTGAAAGTGCCAAGGATAGAACCTTGGAGCACACCTTGAGCAACATGAGCAGTGCAGGATTTATGTCTATTAGTGATGAACAGTTACCTTGGAGATAAAGCCAGAGAGGCCAGGTTGAGATGGTTTGGACATGTGTTGAGGAGGAATAGTGGATATATTGGGCAAAGAATGTTGGAGATGGAGCTGCCGGGTAGAAGGAGAAGAGGTAGACCTCAGAGAAGGTTTATGGATGTAGTGAAGGTTGCCATGGAGATGGTTGGTGTGAAAGTAGAGGAGGCAGTGGATAGGGCAAGATGGAGGCAGATGATCCGCTGTGGCGACCCCTAAAGGGAGCAGCCGAAAGAAGAAGAAGAAGAAGAAGAAGAAGAAGAAGAAGAAGAAGAAGTGATAAACAGTTACCAGCGAGGCAAGAATTAAACCAGGAAAGAGCTGTAGATGAGATGCCAATAGGAGAGAGATGGGCATTGGTTATGTCATGAGAGAGTGTATCAAAAGCATAGCAGAGATGTAGGAGAAGAAGATTACTAATTGCTCTAGAATCAGAGGTATATGGAAGGTCATTAACAATCCTACGGAGATCTGTCTCTGTACTATGGCATGAAATTAAACCAGACTGGAACCATTCAGACAGATTAGTTGATGCCAGATGATTGTAGCTAAGATTTGTTTCCAATAACATTTTTCAGTAGTTTAGCAGTGAAAGGAAGATTAGAGATTGGTCAGTAATTATTTAAAGTTGAATTATTTATAGTAGAATCTAAACTAGGTTTCTTCAGGAATGGCACAAATGCAGCAGTTTTATAGCTCTAATAGGACAATTCTGGACATAAGAGACACATTAATCAAGTAAGAAATGGGAGTATAGATATCTGACAATTTTTGAGTAAGGAAGCAGGTTCAGGTTTTAACTGGCAGGCTGTGAAGTTACAAGTTTGAGACACTTGATGAAGTGGCCAGAGTGAAATCAGTAAACGGATGGACACTGTGTTCAGAAAGAAACTCCTGTAGTTCAGTGTCATATAGATTTACGAGTTTATCCAAAAAAGTATAGACAATTTAAGTTTTATTATGAAAAAAAGTGGAGAAATGCCTCATGTAACTCAGCAGAGTCAGAAACATTAGATGCAGGGAGGGATAATGAGTTTGTAAACTGTGGTAAAAGTGACCGAGGCCTGTAGCTAGCATTGCTGATTATGGAAGAAATGTGGTGTGAACAGTCAGCATACATGGCAGACCTGTGTGCTAACATTTGTTCACTGTATGTAATGCAGTGAAGACTAAGGTCAGTTTTTCTAATAAAGCTACTCAAGATGGTGACCTACTGCTTTCATGGAGCAAAGGACTGAACCAAGGACAGGAATGAAAGGGCATGAACCTAGTCTTCAAGGGGGCATGAGCATCAAGAGATTTAGAGATTTTAATTGCAATTTGAGAGGATCTATTGGAGGCCATAAATTAATAGACTTAGAGGAAAAGAAGCTTGCATGGAGGTAGGAGGTGACTGAGGATCAACTGACCTGAGGCTATGATAGGATATTGTGATTTTCATCTTAGACCTAAACCTAAACTGAATTCAATAAGCAAATGATCAGAGATACCATTTAGACCAGAGTAACAAACCAAATCAACTGTGTTGTGATGAGAGTGACTAGGAAGATCTACATGCTGAGTTAAATAAAAGTGTTCCAGTACAGTTCTAAGACATCCAGCAAGAGCACCGTTTGAATTGACATGTATTTTGAAGTCACCAAATATCAGAGACACAGCAAAAATAAGAAAAAAAGAGTGAACAATTCATTAAGTTCAGTTGGTAAGTCAGGGCACAAATTTGGGATATGTTAGACTAAAACCAAACCAAAGGGGTTGGGCTATTCACTTTGTCATATATTCAAAACCATAACCAAAATTCAGAGAGGACCCCGGTCACCCGGCCGAGGAAATCGAACCATGGCCCTCCTCGCTGTGAGGCGACAGTGCTACCCACTACGCCACTGTGCCACCCCTGTTGAACCACATAAAGGCAATAGTAAAAGATGTTGGACAGTAATAGTTCAGGTTGTGTCTAGAAGAGCGGGTGACATACGATTGTGACACGTGGCAATAATTGTAAATCACGGGCTAGACGTAAACGCGCAAAGCTGTGATGGTATAAACCTATATTTCTTTATTTAATCATTACTTTAAGTGTTTATGTCATGGATGCTTCACTGAAACAGCAACATGAAAAGAATGTTTTCCTAAAGTGAAATTACTATTCAGAAAATTTTAAAGGGAACAGTAGTTACAGTTTCAGTTTCCTTTATTAAATTAAAAAGATTTACAATATCTGCCCTGCGATGGACGGGCGATCTGTCCAGGGTGTGTCCTGCCTTCTGCCCGATGACTGCTGGGATAGGCTCCAGCACCCCCGCGATCCTGACGGAGAAGCGGCTTAGAAAATGGATGGATGGATGGATTTACAATATGACAAACTAAGAAGATCCAATTCATACAAGTTCATACAAGCTCAACTATTTAAAATACATTCAGAGATATACAAAAGCACATTATTTATCACAAACACAGAACTGAATGCTGAAAAATTACACTTACACAATAAAACAACACTTATGCATCCAACTGACATTCATTTCAAATACATATATTCATTAAACATGTGTACATAACATTCAGAGAACCAATATTACAGTAAATAAGAGCACATCATGACTTATGCAAAGACTGAACTTAAGCTCTAGCGAGAAACACATTAATTATGAAATAGTTATTTTGTAAATAAGTTCACCAAATATTCTTGAAAGCAATAATCTATAACTTGACTGAATGCATAGATAAAGTTTACAGAACTGAAGTTGAGTTAAACAGGTTTCTTCAGATTTCCTAACATGGATTAGAATGAAAAGGCAGTGTCTAATATTTTCATCATGATCATCGCAAAATATAACTGCAATTTATTGCTGCAGTATTTTGAAGGGTTTAGACACATGAATCTGGGTTTAGCTCTGTAAGTATTGGGATTTCAGCTCTGGTTGGGGTTTAGGCTCTGGTAGACTGATGTAGACTGGCTCATCTGATTGGTTGGTGTTGGTAGACAATCTGATTGGTTGGTGTTGGGGCTTAGGCTCATGTAGACTCATGTAGGCTGGCTCATCTGATTGGTTGGTGTTGAGGTTTAGGCTCTGGTAGACTGAATCTGATTGGTTGATGTTTGGGTTTAGGCTCTGATAAACTTAATCTGATTGGATGGTGTTTGGGTTAGGCTCTGGTAAACTGAGTCTGATTGGTTGGTGTTTGGGTTTAGGCTCTGATAAACTTAATCTGATTGGATGGTGTTGAGGTTTAGGCTCTGGTAGACTGAATCTGATTGGTTGATGTTTGGGTTTAGGCTCTGATAAACTTAATCTGATTGGATGGTGTTTGGGTTTAGGCTCTGGTAAACTGAATCTGATTGGTTGGTGTTTGGGTTTAGGCTCTGATAAACTTAATCTGATTGGATGGTGTTGGGGTTTAGGCTCTGGTAAACTGAATCTGATTGGTTGGTGTTTGGGTTTAGGCTCTGATAAACTTAATCTGATTGGATGGTGTTGGGGTTTAGGCTCTGGTAAACTGAATCTGATTGGTTGGTGTTTGGGTTTAGGCTCTGGTAAACTGAATCTGATTGGCTGGTGTTTGGGTTTAGGCTCTGGTAAACTGAATCTGATTGGTTGGTGTTTGGGTTTAGGCCCTGGTAGACTGAATCTGATTGGTTGGTGTTTGGGTCCAGGCTCTGGTAGACTGCAGCCATCCTGATCTTGTTCCGGGCTCCAGAAGGATCATTTTCATAATCATCATCAACCTGCAACCACAGTAAAACACACAGGAGAAAAAAACAAACCTTAGTCTTCACATTATGTTCATTTATTCATACAGAATAATTGCCTATGTCATCATTAAGCCAAAGGTTTCCATCTCTGGCCCTGAAGATCTACTGACATGGAGATTGTAGGATAAATACACTTGACTCTAATAATCAGATGCTACTAAAGTCCTTGGTTGTCTGGATCATGTGTGTTAGATTATGGTTGTATCTAAACTTTTCAGAGGAGGACTTTACCAGAAACAGAGTTGGGAACCTCTATATCACACCTACAATAAACCAAATGCTGTATACACATTATAATTAATTTGACACTATCTATTTATAGTTTCCTACTGTGTCCTATGAAGATTGCAGTGTACACAGTCTTGTGTCCTTCATAGCAATATTTTATTGCTTTAATAAGTAGGTGAGCTCATAAATAAACATTTTCTCTGGATATTTTACATTGCTTCGGTGATTTGCATAATATAAAAGATGACACGTAGGTCATTATCGGTAAGAGCATCTTCTGAATTGTCATACATTCCTCTGGATTTGACTCTAGAGAACTCCAATTCCTAGAATTCCTCTGGAAATCACATGACTGCTGCTCCACCATTCATAGCCGATCAACATTCTCCTTTACACCATCTATCACACCTCCACTATACCGTAGAGTAGTTAATATATAAGCCTGAGCTTTTCAGTTAGAAGTTTCGTTTGTCATTTTGGATTGTTTTGGATTTGATCTGTGCCTGTTTTCTGACAATGAGCCACAGCTGTCAATCAAATGGTGTTGTGTTCGGTTGGAATGAAACAAATACCTACAGACTCTGTAGCCTCATGAAACAGTGCTGAATTCCACTGACTTGCACTTTTACATTTAAAAACACTTCATAATTGGTTATAATGAGACGCAGGTTTCAGACTCTGTTTTTTTCACTCACTATGTTCTGTGTTCCTCTCTCAGTGTTGGTAGAGGCAGACCCTGCAGAACAATTGAAGATGTTAATTAAAGAGTTGGTTTCCACAAGACTGGTGGATTTCATCTTCAACAGAGGAAATCTTTCATAACTGATATCTAATTTATACTCATATTAAAGTATCAAAGTATTACGTTGCTACCAAAGCTGCTTTTATGTGATTATGGTTGTGCGGTGTAGTACCTTGTGTCCTATTGTGGAGCAGTTTGTAGATCAGTGCTGTCACTATAAACAGCAGAGCCACACAGACACTCCAAGGGATGAGCGAACCTGAGGAATCTGTCATCAAGAAAAAGAGATGAAACAATCATTCATTACAGTTTAAAGAAAATTGTAAAATTTTATAAAAAGACACTTCCACTCCTGAACTGCATGGCTCCTGAGAATAGTGGTCTTTCACTTTTTCAGTACATTTATTCATTAGATTTCCTTCAGCTCTCCTCCCTTATTTATTGAAGAAGTATCATAAAACATGCATTCAATATACTAACAATATCCTAGTTAATAATATTTAGTAGTGACTGCACATTTATTTTTGCTCGAACATAGTTTTCACACAATCTTCATAATTTTTTTCCCCCATAGGAATGAATGAGGTACAAAAACATGCATTTTTTCTCATCCTTTGGTTCTCCCATAGATTTGCATTCACATTTGCCAAACACAAGCCCAGTTATGTCTTTGCCCAACAGCCATCAAAATGCATGTCCTCACTCAGGACAGGTCCTCAAACTCTACTGCACAGACATATTGACCTGTCCTCCTCTATGTGTCATTTTTTTATCCCTCATTCCTCCCATATAGTCCCATTCATTTTCACCCCTACAAAGTCCTAATCTTTCTTTTTCCAACAGCCACCAAACTGCATATACTCACAGCCATACTGACCCACACTCCTCTATGTGTTGTTTTCTTATCCTTGAATTTCCTCCAATGTACATCCATTCATTATTTTTTCCACAAACGAGCCGTATTCTTTCCTTAAATGACAGCCTCTAAACTGCCTACTGACCTGCACTCCTCTAATTGTGGATTTTCCATTTCTCGTTCTTTCTATGGAGTCTCATTCATTTTTACCCACACCCTAGCCCTGTTATTTCCTTTATCTGACAGCAACAAAATGCCTTCTTATGTTCTTTCATAAGTAACAGAGCACAATGCGTTATTTGTTATTATGATAATTACTATAACCTGTATAATTACAATATACATGATAAATGGTGATAATATTTATTCATGATTTGTTGGTGCACTGTCACTAGTTTTGTAAAAAATTGTGAAGTGTTACAAAAAAGAGGTCTTACACAGTGGTCAACAAGCACTCACACACATATTTTAAAGTACATACAAAGTCTTGCTGTACAGTAACATCTGACCAGACTGACCTGAGATTTCTCTCTTCTCTGCTGTGGATTTCACATAGAAAAACAGAAAAAGAGGTGCATAATGGTACAATAACACAAATTAATTTGAGATAACAGTGTATGTCACTAGATTCAAAACATTTTTTTAGATTTTTCAATGCAGTTTAAGCTGTAGACAAGCTCTCAGTATCACCAGAAAACAGCAGATATTACAAATGTTATAAATATACAAACCCACTGTAACACTGAGCTGCTGTGTTAGCAATGGTCAACATCAAGTACAAACGTGCTCTTCTGTTCTGAGAGTCTTTACCGTGGACAGTAAGATAATGAAGTACCTGTAATGCTGAGTTTGATGTTGATGGACTCTTTGTTGTTGATTGAACATCTGTATGTTCCCTGGTCTTGTTCAGTCAGGTTGGAGATCAGTAGAGAGAGATTTGCTGGAAGGTTCTTATTAAACATCTGGACTCTGCCTGTGTATCGTGGCGTCTCATTGGATACCTCAGTCCCACATGAGCCTACATGCTCCCATTTCACACTTACAGGTTTTGTGCGTTGGTCAGTGCAGGAGCAGGGCAGGAGAACAGACTGTCCTGGAGATCTGAAAACCAGTTTCTCCTGAGTCTCTGACAGTGTGCAGCCTGTAGGAACATAAAGCAGCACAGTGTTTCTGTTCTGTTCATTACTGTTGCATTTTCTGGCAAAACCTTACAAAATGGACTGCGGGACCCATTCCTCTCGATCAAGGCATCAATAATGGACTCCTGGTCATTTGGGAAATAACCAATAATTTCCACTAGCAGTATACTGAAATGGCTCTACTTTGTTGACCCCAACCTATTGCGTGGACTTGCCCACTGAACTACAACTGGTCTTTCACATCCTACCTTGCCGTCTTCAATAAAAAGTCTGCTGAAGGCAGCAAAATGTTTTCGTGACATCAAAGTGACCAGGCCCCACTGAGCCATGCATGGCTTTTAAAATGCCCTCCTGCAGTCCTCTAGGCATGACTATGTGCCATTTCCTCTCAACAGTTACTGGCTCAATCCAAGTCCGTAACAGCACTTTAGCATAAGGAGACAGGGCCACTACCTCCTCCCAGTGGGACTGTTGTTGTGAACTCACCCACTGCATCACTGGCTGCAGGTCTGGTTCTTCCTTTTGCTGATCAGCCCACTCATTTCTTTCCACATCTTGCAGCACAGCACAGCTTTGTGTGGTTGCCGTTCATGCCATCTCAAGCTGTCCTGTACTGCCTGATAGCCAAGAGTGGCCAACAGCTCTTCTTGAGCGACACAGTACCCTTGCTCATCTTAACTCATTATTCTACTAAAGTAGGCTAAATCTCTGTCTCTGTCACACCACTGCTGCGAAAGAATGACACCCACACCCTACCAACTGGCATCTGTGTTTAGGATAAAGTGCAAGTTGGGCTCCAAGTTTGCCAGGATAGTTGTGCTCATAAGGGCTTGTTTCAGGGCCTCAAAAGCTGACTGACAGTCTTCTAATTAGTTGAAATGTTTTGCTTTCAGGATCAACTTGTACAAGGGACAGCGATGCAAGAAAGCCACTGCACAAACTTCCTGTAATAAAAGATCAGCCTTAAAAATCTTTTCACCTGCTTCTGTGTGACAAAGCATGGTCACTAAAATAAGGTCTCTACTTTGTCCTCAGCACTATCCATTCCCTCCTTGTGGTGCCCCAGGAAAATCAGGTCCTTGCACAGAAATTTACATGTCTCAGGGTCCAATTTCAGTCCTGCTGCCCATATTCTTTCTAGTACCTTGTGCAGAGGGCTCACAGCAGATTTGAATGAGCTCCAGTGTGTCAGTTTGTCATCCAAGAAGACCAAACATTCTTGTTGTAGGAACCCAACTGGCACCCTTTTCATCCAGTGCTCAAACATTGCTGTAGCATTGCAGAGCCTGAAAGCATGAACCTTGAAATGCCATGGCCCCCTGCTTGCTACCTGACCTGTGCTTTTTGGCTATGGGTGCATTCATCCAGTCGCTTGTCCCGCACTGGCAGCCTTGTGTCACTGGCTGAGTGGCAGCAGATATAACCAGCCTAGAGATCATTTCTGTCATCTGCTCCACCCACAACAGTAATAGAGACACGCATAAGTCCTACACAGTGCTAACTGTCGGACTAGCAGGGTCTGCACTGTAAAGCCTCTGGCAAATAATCAGAATTTCTGATTTTCTGAACTTGTTACAACATATGAACAAATTCTCTGACCAATTTTGACTCTGTAAGTTTTGCTATCACACATCTTTTACATATTTACATCTTTACTGCTTAATTATGCTGAAATTGAGAAAAATCTGTGAAATTCCTCTTGTGAGTGAAAAGGGCACACAGTGTTTCACCACCTCATCCAGGAGCTGAAATACTGAGTGCTTTTTAATTCAGCTCAGACATCTGTTACCCAGTGTGAGCTGCATTCAGAGATGTTTGCTCCACATCTGATGAAGCAGAGAACAAACTAATCTATAACAACACCAACCTGTCAAACTAGTACAAAATGCAGCAGCTCAGATCCAAACAAGAACAAAACAGAAGCTAAGATCAGCCCCGTTTAACTGCACTCACTGCCTGCATCTTTTAGCATTCATTCAACATTCTGTTACTAGATTTTAAAGCTATGAATGGCTTTAAATACTTGCAGAGAATGTCACAGACTGAATAAATGTCTGTACTGATGTCCAAATAACGTCTTTACAGCTTCAGTGTTTGGAAAACCTGAATGTGTTTCAGTAATACCTCAGTTTGATCAGCTGAAGATACACCAGAAATATAAGTTTACCTTTAATGCTTAGTCTGATGTTGATGGACTGTTTGTTGTTGATTAAACATCTGTATGTTCCCTGGTCTTGTTCAGTCAGGTTGGAGATCAGTAGAGAGACATTTGCTGGAAGGTTCTTATTAAACATCTGGACTCTGCCTGTGTAGTTTGCCGTCTTTTTGGATACCTCAGTCCCTCCTGAGTCTACATGCTCCCATTTCACTCTTACAGGTATGGTGCGTTGGTCAGAGCAGGTGCAGGGCAGGAGAACAGACTCTCCTGGATATTTGTGAATGTCTTTCTCCTGAGTCTCTGACAGTTTGCAGTCTGCAGGAACATAAAGCAGCACAGTGTTTCTGTTCTGTTTATTATGATTGCATTATCTGTTTAACGGTGATTGACTAATGCCACTTCTCTCATGTGAAGTCTGGAGTCTAAACTGTAGTGTCATTTGTTGTTGTGGTTGGAAAATTATATATTGATGCTGCAGAATTCTTTACATACACATATCTGTAATATGGTGATTACAAAGCTGGCCAGTTAGATTTCATTTTATGATCTAATTTTCCAGCTTATGCTGCCTTAAGGTCATTACACACTGAAAGTGAACAAAAAAAACCTAAATATCTTCAAGGGACAAAGATCTTCTTGAATCTTCTCAACAAACGGCAAGCAAAGGCATTAGACAGGCTACATTTCAGTTCTGTGTCTTAGTTTGAGCTGCTGTTGTAGATGTTAGCCCCCCAACCTATGAAGCAGAGGACAAACTAATCCCTTTTACCAGTTAAAATATTGGTTTCTGGGACACAACTGATCCATCACCTTAATGATGAGCTTGTCTACAAGATGGAGATACACAATCTATCTGTTTGGTGCCACAACAGCAGTCTAGCATTGAATGCCACCAAGACCTTAAGCGAACTTATTGTGAACTTCAGGAAAAAACAGAAGTGATCATATTATCATTATCAGTGACTTGCCAGTGGAAATTGTTAGCTGTTTCAGCTGCCAGACTCTCTTGGTCTCTGAACACCAGCACCATCCTCAAAAAGAACAGCCGCTTCAGTGGGAGGTATCTGGACATCTATACACCTAGCATTTTGCACTATTCCTTTCCACTATTTCTGTTTATTCCTACCATCTGTCTGACTTCATACTGCCAATCACCAGTACTACAACTACAACTCACTATGGATGTGCACAGGTACTAAACTATTCTCTTAACCATTCAAGTTGGCAGGATCTGGATACTGAAATCACTCTTCATTATGTTTCAGCACAAGACGATAATATACAGGCTAACAATTCAGTTCAATTTGAATTTTAACAACAATTCAATTTGATGTTTTTGCTTCTATTAATGAGTAAGAATACCTCAGTCCCTCCTGAGTCTACATGCTCCCATTTCACACTTACAGGAGTGGTGCGTTGGTCAGAGCAGGAGCAGGGCAGGAGAACAGACTGTCCTGGATATTTGTGAATGACTTTCTCTTGAGTCTCTGACAGTTTGCAGTCTGCAGGAACATAAAGCAGCACAGTGTTTCTGTTCTGTTCATTACTATTACATTATCTGTTTAATGGGGATTGGCTAATGTCAGTTCTCTAATGAGAATTTTGGAGTATAAACTGAGAAACCTTTTGTTACAGTTGGAAAATTGTATCTTGATACAAGAATTATATGGATATATATTGGATTTTATATATAATATATATTGGATTTTTGGATGGCTTGTATTCTGAATACATGTCAATAACTCATTGATCTTGAGTTTGATTGTTGCCATGCCAATACCTGAGACAACAGTGTCGAGTGAGTGCATGTTGCTTTAGAATGTTTGCAAAAATTGGTTGAATAAAAAAATGCTCACATTCAGTGAGTAAAGACACTGAATTCACTGAATTACAGCTTCAGTTACAGTAGAGTCACTGGAGAGCTGATGATAGTTTACCACAGTGTGATCAGGTGAAGATACACAATTATTTTACAGGTCTAGGTCAGTTTACCTCTAATGTTGAGAGTGATGTTGATGGACTGCTTGTTGTTGATTGAACATCTGTATGTTCCCTGGTCTTGTTCAGTCAGGTTGGAGATCAGCAGAGAGAGATTTGCTGGAAGGTTCTTATTAAACATCTGGACTCTGCCTGTGTATCGTGGTGTCTCATTGGATACCTCAGTCCCTCCTGAATCTACATGCTCCCATTTCACACTTACAGGTATGGTGTGTTGGTCAGAGCAGGAGCAGGGCAGGAGAACAGACTCTCCTGGATATTTGTGAATGTCTTTCTCCTGAGTCTCTGACAGTTTGCAGTCTGCAGGAACATAAAGCAGCTCAGTGTTTCTGTTCTGTTTATTACTGTTGTAGTATGTGTTTATGTTTTTGTGTGTTTAATAGCGATTGAGAAGTTTTGAACCGAAGTGTCAGTTTTTATTATATCTGAAAAATGATACCATCCCGATTCCAAAAAAGTTGGAACACTGTGTAAAATGTAAATAAATACAGAATGCAATGATTTGCAAATCTTATAGCACCATATTTTGTTCGCAATAGAACATACAGCACATAACAAATGTTGAAAATGAGACCATTCCATGAACAACTTTAACTCATTTAGAACTTGATGGCAGCAACGCTTAAAAAGTTTGTAGCATCCCCTCTTCTTTTAACAATTTAAACACATATCAGATGTTGAAAGTGAGAGATTTTACCATTTTCTGAAAAATATTAACTCATTTAGAGCTTGATGGATCTCAGAAAAGTTGGCACAGTCTACCATTGTGTAGCATCCCCTCTTCTTTTTCTTGTGAAGTGAGGAGACCTATTACTGTAGTTCTAGGAGAGGAATGTTGACCCATTCATGTCTGATGTAGGATTCTAGCTGCTCAGTTCCGGGTCTTATTTACTGGATTTTTCGCACATGTTGCATTGAAAGAATCTTTCCAGATGTGTAAGCTGCCCGCACCATAGCCACTAATGAAACCCCAGACCATCAGAGATGCAGGTGTTTGAACTGTGGGCTGATAACAAGCTGGATGGTCCCTCTCCTCTTGAGTCTGAAGGACACGACATCCATCAGAATTTTAAATTTTGATTCATCTGACCACAGAGCAGTTTTCCATTTTGTCTCAGTACATTTTACATGACCTTCACCCCAGAGAAGACGGCAGCGTTTCTAGATCATGTTAACATTTGGCTTCTTCTTTGCATGATACAGCTTTAACTCTCGTTTGTGGATTAAATGGTGAACTGTGTTTACATTGATTTCTGGAAGTGTTTTTGAGCCCATGCAGTGAATTCCAGTACAGAATCATGCCCGTTTTCAGTGCAGTGCTGCCTGAGGGCCCAAAGATCACGGGCATCCAATATTGACCGCCACCCTGTCCCTTTAATACAGGGCTTTCTCCAGATTCTCTGAATGTTTTGATGATGTTATGCACTGTAGATGGTGGGATATCCAAATTCTTCATTTTTCTGAAATTGTTCCACAATTTTTAGAAGCAATTCTTCACAGGTTGGTGAACCTCTTCCCATCTTAGCCTAAGAGAGACTCTGCCTCTCTAACATGCTCTTTTATACCCAGCCATGTGAGTTAGTTGCAAACTGCTCCTCCAGCTGTTTTTTGTCAGTACCACTTACTTTTCCAGTCTTTTGTTGCCCCTGTCCCAACTTTTTAAAGATGTGTTGCTGCCATCAAGTTCTAAATGAGTTAATGTTTTTCATGAAATGGTAAAATGCCTCACTTTCATCATCTATGTTGGAGATATGTGTTCTATGTTCTATTGTGAATAAAATAAGGGTCTATGAGATTTGCAAATAATTGCATTCTGTTTTTATTTACACTTATTGACATTTTACAAAGCATCTTAACTTTTATGGAATTGGGGATGTATTTTGACTATTTTGACAAATTTAATTTGGTGATTACAAAGCTGGCCAGTGTAGCTTCATTTTATGGTCTAATTGGTCAGTGCATGCTGCTTTAAGGTCTGTACACACTGAAAGTGATGCAAAAAGAAAAGTCAAAACATTTAGTAAATTTTCTGCTACTGGAAAAGAAGCGTGACTGAATTTGAGTGCATTGCCAAGGACGTGTTTTTAAGGACGTGACTCAGAGGGCAAGGATAGCTTGGCTGTATTAGCAAGAAGGGGATGAGGTTGGTAGTGGTTAGATTGCAAGAGGCGATTAGAGTAAGTGCTCCCTGAAGAGCTCCGTCTTCAGGAGTTTCTTAAAAATAGCGAGGGACGCCGCTGCTCTGACAGCGGAAGGTAGCTTGTTCCACCATTGGGGAATCAAGTATGAGAACAGTCTCGATTGTTTTGTGTGAATGTTTGGCAAAGCTAAGCGACGTTCATTGGAGGATCGCAGTGGCCGGGCGGTGCTGTAAGCCTTTAGGAGCGAGTGCAGGTAGGAAGGAGCCTGCTCTGTTAACACCTTGTGGGCCATCGTAAGAGTTTTAAATTTGATACGAGCAGCAACCGGTAACCAGTGGAGCTCAATGAGCAGTGGGGTGACATGCGCCCGTTTTGGTTGGTTAAGGACCAGGTTTAGTTGAAGGTGGTGTTCCTTTATCCATGCGGATATGTCCGAGAGGCACTGCGATATCCGCACAGAGATCGACGCGTCATCAGGCGGGAATGAAAGATAGAGCTGGGTGTCGTCAGCATAGCAATGGTATGAGAAGCCATGTGAGCGGATAACCCGGCCTAGAGAGGTGTACTAGGCTACTGTAACTAATGTTAACTAAAACAATGAAAACATATTTATCTGACAAATATCTTGTTGGCACATCATCCACTGAGAAGAAAATATCTTGTGACATAATGTCCTCTTCAGCATCCAACATGATGCCTGTTAGCTCTGTTGGCTTATTAGCTCATCTGAAGAGGCAGCAACTGTTGCTGATCCAACATGAAAACCCACCTCACCTCCCTCTGCTGTTTTTGAACAGTAAAATATCTTCCTCTCTGTGCTGCTGTATTTTTGTGCATCATCAGTTCTCCCACCTAAAAAGATGAGTCTACATCCTTACACTAGTTACAGCTAGCCATTGTTTTCCCATGTGATTAACTGGATTTCCATTCATGAACTCATGCACACGATACTTGAATATCAAAATTAATCAGAATGCACATCATTACTGCTCACAAACCCAAACCAAGCTTCAAGGTTTTTTGCCATATGCAAACACCACTGTCACACATTGAATTCATACTTGAAGCACTTCCCCAATTAAGAGTCAGCATAGCCCACCAACAGACACCGACTCCTGAGGCAGCACTGCGTCCAGACTACACACAGTATTACAGAGAGAAACTGTATGTACCAAAAGGGAAACACATATATGTACACAAATATCCATCTACATACACCTCACCTTACATCTCCTTTTTGGAGCTCTTCTCTGGATCCTAAACTTCTTGGCATGTGGTGAATGTGGTTGCACTTCAAGAGTTGTGTAATTAATACTACATAGCTTAATTATATAACACACTTAGTGGTCAACCGAAAACACAACAGTCTCCCTGGACAAAACGAAGTCGCATTCATCATTTCTTTTCTAATACTCAGTTAAGCGTTTAATTGCCTTAATGGCAGCGCCAGTCCTGTCAGGTAAGTATTGCACCAGTCTCCTGTTGAGTCCTGTTTATTGCATATTCCACTCTTTTAGCGCCCACTCCTCAACAAACTTTGTCTTCAATGGCAGAAAAGAGCACAGCACTGTCATTCTCACAATCCAGGATGACAGCTGTAGGGTAGAGCAGGGTATTTCTGACATGGCAATAGTTTCAGATGCGAGCAGATCACAGTTTAATCTCCAAAAGCAAAAGAGGCAAGACAAAATCGTAAACGTGAAATGGGCCAAAAGTCAAAACACGGACCCAAAAAGACAGGCAAAGGTACAAAAAAGGGATAAAGCACAAAGTCGTAATCAGGTAAACAAAGAAGGGGTCAAAAACACGAAACAATGGCAGTCAGAATGAAACGTTCAGTAGTTCTCAAGAAAACAATATATATACTATATATACTAAATCTGTGAGTCACATGACAGTCTACACAGGTGAACCCGGTTAGAATTCCGGGGATTGGGAGCGCTGATAGGAGCGCAGACATGAGTCAGAAGACACGTGAGTTCCCATAGAATCCTGGGCAATGGAGTTTGTGTCAGAGTCCAACTCCGATTGTGACTGAACAGTCAAATGACCTCACGTTGAGCTCCGGGAAAAGGAGTCCGCTCAGGAGTTTGCTGGAGGCATGACAGTATCGAGACCCAGTACTAAATAGGTACCAGTTCCTGATTGGTCAGTACCGATGTGTGGACTGGACAAATGGTGCTGTTATCAATATTTATGTAACGTTAGTTCAACCATAGCATCCATACGATTCTGATTGGCTAACCCTAACGTTAACCATATCGAAAGCTGAGCATTACTCTGTGCCGTCCTGTCATAAAGGATAACGTTTCAAAAGTGTGGGCTCACATTACTGAATTCAATAAACCTGCAGCTAAATGCAATATATGTAAAAAGGCTGTTGGGTGTAGAGGGGGTAACATCGGTAACCTCATGAAACACAAACATAATAATCTATAAATCTGAAGCAGGGCAGAGTGTTTGACTGCTTTAGCAAAGCAGCTGCTTGTCCTGCATCCTCAGTGCAGCCTCTCGGCTCCGATGCTGATGGGATCTTGTCAAGTCGAGGTAACACTCACTATCATCATAATAAAGGTCTGGAGTCATTAACTCAGGACACAGTCAGCGTCTGTTTTAAGTACTTCTAATTTATGTTCCTACATAATAAAGAGTCAAGCAGCAGCCACAGCTTCATCAGTGGATAGCAGTAGTCAGTAGTCAGACATGCTTGCATGGCTTCATGATGCTGTCAGTCTGTACTGCTATAAAGATGTTTACTGTTCTGATGCAAACAGTGCAGCATAAGTTTGAACTGAGTGTGAGTGGTCCTGACAAGCAGGGGTAATTAATTTTGTAGTTACCACCCCCTCCCAGAGGCACATTATCAAACATCATCATACTTGCTTGGTATAAAGTTGAGAATAAAAACATCACTGCTGACACTAGTGTGTAAGAGCCTGAACCACTGAGGGATGGATGAGTTCACACAGAATCCCTAAATTACAGGCACACTCCACTGTGTAAATGTAGACCAACTAAGAATTGTTATTTTTGCAATAAAATGTAATAATAATGTAACTTCTGAATCATTTCACATATTTTCATGTGATATCTTTATTTTTTGCAAAATAAAAAAATAAATAAATGAATAAATATATATATGGACAGCAGTATCAATAGGAGTATTGATAAGTACTGGTATTATTAAGCAGTAGCAATATCAGTATCGGTACCTGCTGTAGGGTGTCTATGCGACTGGATCAGCGGACATAATGAACCACTGGGACAGTTTGAGTGACCATCAAAATCAACATGGACCAGCAGGTTAAGCATGTAAATAAACTCATACAATCTCTGAAATGTGCACCCAGGCCACGGTAGAGTGGACTAGGATGGACAGGAACTCTCGAAACTGGTGTAATCTTTACCTGAAGGTCTCAACAGTGTCTTTGATAAAAATGTCCAAGTTATTTTTAAGTATATTAGTAGGGAACTTACTAAATATACTAAAGGAATACTAAATATACATTTTTATTAATGTAATTTATGGAAATGCAACTAAAATGCACTTTCCTGTACATTTCAAAAGTAATATATTTGAAATTGTATTTAATATTTTAGTATGCTGATAAAACTTGATAAAGCAAGAATGAATGTAATTATTTCATAACGTACCAAAGCACACTTTAACAAAAGCATATTTAAATATCCTCAACATTTTAGCTGCAATGTAACTCTAACTAGTATTAGAATAGAATTTGTAGTACAGTTATGTCTTGCTTAGGTTGCTGAAGTTAACTCCACTTCAACAGACGTTGTTCCAGTTTAGAACAGAAAAGCTCTTCCAGGCTCAGACGACTTATTTCAACATTACTTAGATATAATTCGTTCATCACTGATTCATGACAACAGCAACAGTAAAAGCACCAACCAGGGCTCAGGTTTTGTTTACAACTTGTATCATCCCTTTCACAGGTGGAGACCTCCATCTGTCCAAGCATCTAAAAATCTAAAACCTGTTGGTCAATTCTGATCCAGTCGATACACAACAGGTGAGCAAATCACACAGTATAAATTTTAAAAACCCTAACATTTAAAAAAAAGTTACTGTATTATTACAGACCTTATGCAGAACTAGTAAAGTACTGATACAGGACTAATATTATAATGAACGAATCCTTTTCCCAAATGTTTTAGCCGTTCTTCATACCTTGATTACTTCTGCTAATAATATTATTGATTCTAGCTTTGTTTTTAGTCTCATTCAGCAGATGTATGAATGTGAGAGAGACAGAAATCAGCAGTTTACCTTTAACAGTGAGGCTGAAGTTCCTGTACTGATTCTGGTTTATCCAGCATGAATATGTTCCTCCATCCTCTTCAGTCAGGTCTGAGATCAGTACAGAGAAATTTCCTCTAGAGTTCTGGTTAAACGTCTGGACTCGGCCGCTGTAGCGCTGAAGGAGATCTTCCTGGTTTGGTGTTCTCCACTGAACTCCCACAGGTCTGTCCTGCAGGTCAGTGCAGGTGCAGGACAGAAGAACAGACTCTCCTGAGGATCTACTGACTGGAACAGTCTGTTTATTCTCTGACAGAGTGCAGCCTGAAACAACAACAGCCTTTGACTGACCAGAAAATACATTATATATTATAGACATTACACATGTTTACATAAAATTAATCATAAATTAAATGCATTTGAAGAGTTTCATTCCAATAATTTTGAATATAGTGAGATTTTTATTGGGATAATAGCTGTTGTTGAAAAACTCACAAAGATGATATTAATAATAATACATCACTGTTATATTAATTTATTTATGAAGCTCACAACAACTTATGTCATGAAAAAAGGCAATTCTTGAAAATAAAATATTGTAAAATTAGTCGAAAAACCTAAAGAGATTTTTGAGAAATTTAGAATTAGGAGATAAAGTAAATTTTTTGACCATCAATTTCATAAACTTTACCATACACCTCACGTCTAGAACAGCAACTGAACATTTTCATTTTTTGTGTTCTATAGAAAATTATATTGAATTTTCTTATATTCTGTAAGAATAAGAAAAAGTGCAAACATGTTTATCTTTTTAAGAATATTTAGTCACTGAATGTGTTTATTTCTTAATATAACAACAAAAAACAACAACAAAAAAATCTTTTCATATCAAGTGTCATTAAAGCACTAAAGCAGGGGATCTGGCGCCCCTGATCAGGTGGCTGGCTCTGTGTGAACAGTGAGCGCTGCAGGAGAGGAAACAGCGTCTTTTCCTCCATCTGATTAAAATGATATCACTTCACACCAGAACACTCACTAAACTCAGCCCCGCCCGCTTTACCAGCCGCTGTAGTCTGAGTAATTCTCCTGTAGCTCACAGCCAGCGGGCAGCCGCTCTCATTTACTCTCAGTAACACATGTGAACTGCAGCTGGAGTTCAGATCCACACTGTGGCCTCAAACACACAGTTAGGAATAGAGTCTCACAAGCTGAGCCACATCACACTCTTCACTGAGGCTACTGTGCAGAACGGCTACTGGGCACTAATGCTGACCAGCTGAGCGTTGAACTCCACCAACAAACATCTGTCTCTCCACAGAAGAGCACGGCTTCATAAAAGTAGTAAATGTGTCCGATTTTAAACGACTTTTTCTGTTTTCAGAGATTTTATTATCTACATTGTGTTCAGTGATGAAAACACTTTCCAGCTGTTTAATCACAGCAGTCACATCTGCACCAGCATCACATTCCACAGCTCCAGCTACTGTTACTGTTCTCTTCAGTCTTACAGAGAGAAGCTTCTGGAAACAGATTGGGTGCTGAGTCAGTTACGCTGGTGCAGTGCAGGTCAGTACTGAAACTGTATGATGATTTGACCGACTG
Organism: Pygocentrus nattereri; assembly: GCF_015220715.1. NCBI lineage: Eukaryota > Metazoa > Chordata > Actinopteri > Characiformes > Serrasalmidae > Pygocentrus > Pygocentrus nattereri. Next base: position 3,859,369 of record NC_051219.1, read on the forward strand.
ACCTGTGACCTCCAGCTGGACATATGGCATGTCCTTCTCATCAGCTCTGCAGGTGTAGAGTCCAGAGTCCTCTTTAGTCAGATCTGAGATGAGGAGAGAGAAATTTCTGGAATGGTTCTGGTTGAACATCCAGACTCTGCCTCTGTAGGATTCTGTATCATTAGACACTGCAGTCTGATCTTTAGTCCATGTGACTCTGTCAGGGTTGATCCTGTGTTGGTCTGGGGGACAGGGACAGGGCAGCAGAACAGACTCTCCTGGAGATCTGGAGAACGTTCTCTCACTGTCACTCAGCACAGCACAGCCTGCAGACCCACAAATACAGACACACACATCACCACCATCTCAACACCAACAGCACAGTAACCAGTTCTCTCAGTGGTCTTTACCACTGTTACCCCCTCTGTTCACATCAGCTGGATGTGATTCTGTCACACCGTCTCTCGTTTAGTGTTATTTAATTGGCTGGTTTGATGAAGTTTATCAGTCAGGGTTCTGCTTCGTTCCTGTCATTATAATTCAGCCTCAAAGCTTTTATTGATCTAACATCACAGTAATGATGGAAGCTTGGCTACATTAAAAAACATATTTTTGTAATATTTCTGTATCAGACAGACGGGTAACGCTTTACATTAAGGGTTAATTATTAACTGTTATTACTCATTATTAAAATATCAGTGCTTAGTTTATTTCATTTCATCACAATTTTCTTGAACTCTCTACATAACACTGACATAACCATGCCTTAAACATGTCATGTTGCTGGTAATTACCCTCACAGATGCTATAATCATATTATATTATATCATATTATATCATGTTTATGTCACATGATCATTTCTGATGTCAGGTCATAAAAGATTATGTCATGTGTCATAATGACATTATTAACAGTGATGGTAACATGACACTGTTATTAGGGATGCACTGATATGGGAATTGTGGGCCGATGCCGATATTAAATATCATTCATATTCATCTCTGCTGATGATGATTCATAAACATTTACAGTCTGAAGGACATTTTCAGTGAACGCTGTGGAGTTTACATTACAGAGAAGTCTAATATTCAGTTCTGTAGAGTTTGTAACGCAGTTTGTTCCCAGTTATTGAGTAAATAAGCTGGAACTAACGACTGAACGCCGATCAGTAAAGCTTTACAGGAACTGCATGTATATGAAGTGTTCATGGCTCATTCATAAACAGTACAGTAAGGATTCATTACAGTTACGTCCTTTAGAAACATTCATTAATGAGTGATGAACATTTCATGTTATGAACTGGAAACACAGTCAGTGATGCTCAGTGTGACCTTCATGATAATCTATTGAGAACATGAACAGTTTACTGAGCTCACTGTGAGAGAAATCCAGACTACATTCATTATTAATCAGTGTTTATTGGCTTTAATGACTAAAATGAAATCCAAACAAAATTCAACATCTACTCTTACATTAAATTCTCCTGTAGCATCTTTTATTAAGTGTGCAGTAATATTACACATCCCGGCTCATCACCTCATGAAATATTAGTGAATATCATCATTGAATTATGTATATAAATGTGAAATGTCATTCATTTGTGTGTCATGTTTTTAAAGAAATATCATTAATAGATCAGTAATAAATGCAACATGGATCTCTTGAATATCATGTGCTTCACATCATTTGTTACCTGAGAATAAGTGATGTGTATTTTAATGGAGTTCATGCTCCACATCACTGAGTGCGTATTCGATTCATCACATTATGGATTCATTATTCATTAATTCATCAATTTAATGTGGGTTTCAAAATGCTGATGTCATTGTAATGGACTGTTAATGTACTGGTTATGAATATATCATGAATGTGTTGTGTACATGTAGTTACTGTACAGCATTACTCAAATATCAGTTAACAGACTCAATTACTTTAACCTCTTAATGAGGCACTATGTATTAACATATAGATATAAAAATAATGATATATAAATAATGTTTAAGGAACACTTAACTAATGCACCAATTCTTTTCACCATAATTAATAATTTGTGATCCGACTTCAGCAGCTCTACTGATCTACAGGACATTCATCTACTGTCAAACATCCACATAAACTGCAGGAACATGTTTACTTTATAAATAAAAGGTTACAAATACATGATGATTAAATTTCACATACCTTCTCAAACTTCACCCCCATCAAACAGAAATCCTGATTAATCCTCTGTTAGACTTACCTGTGAAGACTTGGAGAATGACGGCTCTGTTATATTTCCCATTGTTCCTGCACAGATACATGCCTTCATCTTCCTCAGTGAGGTGGGAGATGATTAGAGCTACAGTTCCTGGTTTATTCAGTATCTGAACTCTGCCTCTGTAGCGCGGATTCTGACTGCTGTCCTCTGGAAACACTGAGTAATCAGCTGTGTAGTCGCCTAGTAAGATCTTTTTCTTAAATCCCCACTGAAATGTCTGAGGATCAACCTTTGTTTGTTCTGAGCATGAACATGGCAGCTCCACAGAATCTCCAGCAGATCTGGTGATGGTCTCTCCAGAACCTCGCTCTACAGTGCAGCCTGCAGAAACACCACATCACCAAGAACTTGGATGAAGCATTTTTCATCATATTTTAGAACATAAACTCAAGAACAACCACAGTGAACCTCATAAAGTGCGCGTGCGTTCATGCTGCCTGTTCCAGCAGCTCCCGTTCGTGTTTATTTCATTTTTCTTCTTAACTTTTATCTTTTTAATAGTTTATTTATTTGATGAGGCAAGTTAGTGAAGCTGTCCCCTTTTGAAACGCGCTGAAAGTCTTGGTCTGTTTTTTCACCGTGAAAGTGCTTCTTTCACTCTCCTGGTCCGCTGGCCGCTTTGTTTACACATGGGATCAGCTGATTGCGCTGATGCCGGTTGGCATGGCGACCAGGACAAGTGTGATGAGGATGAGTTCAGGGCGATGGTGAAGGACTGTGCCGCATGGTGCGAGCGGAACCACCTGCAGCTCAATGTGACAAAGACAAAGGAACTGGTGGTGGACCTGAGGAGGGACAAGGCACTGGTGACCCCTGTGTCCATCAGCGGGGTCAGTGTGGACACTGTGGATGATTACAAATATCTGGGTGTGTATATTGACAATAAACTGGACTGGGCTAAGAACACTGACGCCCTCTACAGGAAGGGCCAAAGCCGTCTCTATTTTCTGAGGTGCCTGAGGTCCTTCAACATCTGCCGGACTATGCTCAGGATCTTCTATGAGTCTGTGGTGCCGGCGAGTGCTATCCTCTATGCTGCTGCATGCTGGGGAAGCAGGCTGAGGGTGGCAGACGCCAACAGACTCAACAGACTGATCCGCAAGGCTGGTGATGCTGTGGGTGTGGAGCTGGACTCGCTGACGGCAGTGTTGGAGAGGCGGACGCTGTCTAAGCTGCAGGCCATTATGAACAATGGCTCCCACCCACTCTACGACACGGTGATGAGACACAGGAGCTCATTCAGCTCAAGACTCATTCTACTGAAATGACCACAGAGCAGCACAGGAGGTCATTCTTACCTGTGGCCATCAAACTCTACAACTCCTCTCTCAGTGTGTGATTCACAAAGTGTGGTTCATCTGCGCAAAACTCAATACCAAACTGTTCATATGTGTAATAATAATCATAATTGTGTGCAAAAGGTACAACTGAGCTCAGAGGTACAATAACTTGAACTGCTTTATACTGGATGTTTCATATTTACTATCACAGTCTTTACTATATTCATAAAAACTTAAATCTCATGCACATATTGCAAATTCCTCTTCATCTTTGATTTAAATTATTAAAGTGTTTATTCTTTTACATAAATGTTTGCAACTGTAACAACTGCAATTTCCCTCTGGGATCAATAAAGGATTCTGATTCTGATTCTGATTCTGAATGTGTCAAAACGAGCTATAATGTGTTGAGATACGACAATATATACACACACAACCAGGCCTCTAACTCTACATAGACGCTCCCTTTTTGTCACGTGTGTTTAGTGACAGTGACAGATGTTGAGAAGTGTCTCGGCTCACTGCGGTGAAGATTCAGTGTTAAAGTAAACAGAGTAGCTACTGCAGATTTCTATAAATGAAATATTTGAAAAAATAAAAATGGAAAATGTCCACATTAAAACAAGCCCACAAGGTTCTTTACTGCACTCTACACTGATCAGGCGTAACATTGTGACATGGCTAATCCGAGACCTACAAATGGCATTTTTAAAGCATATAAAGAGAAACGACAGAACTTCTCAGACAAAATTCAAAAATCTCAAAATAGACTTTACAACAAAGCTGAGAGTGAATCTCGCTCAAGACAGGCACAGCAAGCATGACAGAAAGGGAGCTAATAGAGTTCAGGGGTATCACTTCAGAATAAGAGGACTCTCATCACGGGTTTTACAAATGGCTCAGGTTCTTTAGAGCCGGGTTTCTCAACCACTGGGCCGTGGACCAAAAGTGGGCCAGAAAGCACACTGTGGTGGTCCTCGGGCCTATACTGATGTGACATGGTCTGCAGTGGACCATCAGTGGCATTTCGTAATAAACGTAAAGTAAAAATGTTTCCACATGGTGAACGATATTAATACAAGTCCTGCAACAGCAGTAAACAAAGGCGCTTCATAGTTTTTGGCCCAGAAACTAAATACACTCTTCCTGAAGCTTCACTCGTCCACTTGTGAGCGACTGGTGTAAATTGCATAGCATGAAAATTCAGCTTAATTTACCAGTGTATAGTTACCACTATAAAACAAGCTTACGTCAGTCCAATGGGTTGATATTTCATATTGAGTGAGACATTGTTGCGTATTGCAGGGTAGACAGTCAAGCATTGCTATGTGTGTAAATAGGTGAGTATAGGGAAGAACTTGTGCCACATTACAGTGAAAACTACAGAGAAAAGCATGAAATGCGATGCTTTTCTGTAGTGACGCGCAGAATTTCTGCCAAAATGAAAAGCAAAACCTTTATTATATTATCAGAGCTTTTTATTTACGTTTGATTTCACAAAATGCTGAATTGGTGTCTGAATTGAATACAGTCCACCTTGACGTGTGATCAATACAAGACAAGATCAGAGGAGAAAGAGTCAATAAAGACACGATGATAACAGCATATCTAGAACCTGAACTCTTCTACAGTTCACTACAGTTCACTGTCTACAGTTCACTACAGTGCAGCAGTGATGCACATGAAGAAGAACTCACACAGTCGTGTGGACTCACCTGAAGATTCCTGCAGCACAGAGTAGAGCAGAAACACACAGAGCCACATCTTTACTGAGAGAACGCCGCTGTTCATCTCTCTCTCCCTCTGGTTTAGCAGTGTCCACTCTAAGAGAGTGAGAAGTGACACAGACATTTTTAGTCTCCAGCCTACTGACCACATCCTGAGAAATCCTCTGCTTCTTTTTCTGCTGAGAGGCTGAAATAAAGAATCTGCTCATCATAATACAAAGTTATCCAGCAGATGTTATGAGCTGTCATGATAGATTATGTCTAATAATATAACAAACTTTAAAATATAGTAAAATATATTCATTGTTGTAGTTTTTCTCTGAAAAGAAAGTATTTAATTTTAATGAAAGTAAAACATCACTAAGTGTGCCTAAGCTCTGTTATACTATACGCTCATTGATCATTAATGAATACGTAAAATGGACTTTTCAAATTGATGATGGAGTCATAATGGTGTTCATGAATGACCCCTGAAAGCTCCATGTTCATGTAATTACTGTACGTCTCCCTCCTTTAACTCCATATTATCACTACATCTATCTATCTATCTATCTATCTATCTATCTATCTATCTATCTATCTATCTATCTATCTATCTATCTATCTATTCTGTTCATTTTCCTAACCTTAAGTTTGTGATATGTCACCATCTACTGGTCCCTTTTGGAACTTTTTAATTGGACATTTTTGGATCCTACCTTCACTGTGTAAGGAGTTAATAAACATCTCATCACTCAAATTCCAAAGAAATTCCATTCATTAAAATTTCCCTTCATCCATCCATCCATCCATTTTCTAAGCCGCTTCTCCGTCAGGGTCGCGGGGGTTGCTGGAGCCTATCCCAGCAGTCATCGGGCGGAAGGCAGGATGTCTTAGGACTGTGGGAGGAAACCGGAGAACCCGGAGGAAACCCACGCAGACACGGGGAGAACATGCAGACTCCACACAGAGAGGACCCCAGTCACCCAGCTGGGGAATCGAACCCCGGCCCTCCTCGCTGTGAGGCGACAGCGCTACCCACCACGCCACCGTGCCGCCCTCTACTCCAAGTAATTTCTCTTTATTTTGTGTCCCTAATTACTGTGTAGTTACATGTTAACAATGTGTGCAACAATAATGTAACTGCTGGTGATGCGTTCACTGTTACAGATGGATTACAGTTGCCCAGCTTATGTAATTATACCAGTTGATCTTATTATACAAGTGTATCTTTTACAATCAGAAAAGTCTTATTGGAAAAAAAAACGTCTTTAAATAAGGTCTTATTTACCTTTTAGACTTGTGTAATTACATAAGATAATATATGTTATTATAACTACATGTGCTGTTGCACTTGTGAGTAAAATACATGTGTATTTGCAGAAGCTGTCCTCACCATCACTCGGGGCTGAAGTGACAAAGCTGAAAAAAGCCTGCTGTGAAAGAGTACATTTATGGGCGGAGCTTGGATGGGTCCATTTTGGCTTCGTGTCAAGTCTGTTTACGCCAGTATTTCTCAGAAAGTCTAAAGGACTGAAGCCACACCCTTAATATAACTATACCACATTATCATGATTCAGCATTTCTCTGCCAAAACATTCAGTACAGTTACTGCTGAATCTTAAGCAGCCCAGGAGATAGAATGAGGAGTAATGTTGGTGGAACAGACTGTTGTGAAATATGTGAAGGTTTGGATGATGTTTTGTTGACTCGGACATGTTACTGGTATAGAGAATTCCACATGAGAAGAACGAGACATGACAACGAGTTTAAGGAAAGTAATGAAAGTGAATATATTGTCTGATCAACAACCACATACAAATAAAAATACATCGCAAACAAATAGTTACAGTTGTGTTCAAGACCTCTTCAGTGGTATAAGGCTGTACTCTGGGCTAGGTGCCTTATTTTTCTCTTTGACCTTGTCATTTTCTTCACTGCAGGTCTTTGAGACCAGGAATGCACACGACAGGAGCAAAACACATGGAGTTTTCTTTCTGGACCATCTGAAGAAAAGACCTTCACCACATAAACAATAAAGAATCATCAATTTCCTTTATAATGTCATTAACTGATGAGCAGAAAAACCTGTCGTGTCATTTTTAGTACAATTATACACGTGGACCATAGTGGCTGGACATGTTATCACCACTTCACCTCATCTTCCTCTTGAAGCGTTTCCAGCATTACAAATAGAGCACTACTGAAACGTTCCATGGGACTTCCACATGGTAAGGAGTTGTTCTTATCTTCTTTATGACTAACAAAAAATATTACAGCAGACTCATAATCATGACCTTGGTCACTATGAAGATGCTCAGGTGTGGCGTAATGCACAAAGAAGTTACTCCACAGTATTTTGCCAACTGTCTTTGCTTTCTGATGGAACTGCAATGACATATATTGAGACCTCAGAATAAGGCAGTTCACCAGCATTGAAGATGTCGATGACACAGCTGATAATCAGATCATTTGCCTGCTCTTCAGCCCGGTCTTGCTGTGACATTCTAGGAAGAGTGGTTGAGCCAAGGAGTAGATCAGTAGATAGATTCCTCTGGGATGACATTGACTTTGATGGCTAAGTATTCAAGAGTGGCAGGTAGGCTGAAGTCTTCTTCAGAGTAGGTACGTCCAGAAACCTGGTGTTTTTGACATCTGTTACAGTCCACTTTAATGCTAGAAACTCCAGCTTATGTGTTGGTAACATTTGTCACGTTTGGACAGTCTTCTGCGCACGCATGCAGTTACCCACATGTGACCATCTTGCTCTTGGTACAGGGCTGCACCAAGGCCTTGGAGACTAGCGTCTCTATGCAGAATGTAGAGTATCTGAGGATTGGAAAACCTGTACACTGGGGCAGTAGTTAATTTCTCAATGAGTGTGTGGAAAGCTTCACATTGGTGTGTCCACTTTCCATCCAAAGGCTTCTTGAGATCAGCAGAGGAAGCTGGTTTGGATGCTCATGTTTTTCAGTGGAATACAGCCAGCTGCCAGGTCATTGAGAGGCTCTGCAATTTTAGGATAATCTCTGACAAATCATCTGTAATATCCTGTTAATGCCAAATAGGACTCTGTGCACATTGTTATTTATCAGCTTTGGCAAGGTTGTCAGCACAGAGATCTTCCCTGGGTCAGTTTTTAGTACATCCATAGAGACAATGTGTCCCATATATTTGACTGATTTCATGAAAAATTAATCTGCAGAGAATTTTAAACCAAACTCATATAAAACTTTCATGAGGCACTCAAAAAAAAAAAACAATAAGGTCATCAAGAAACGCAATAACTTCTTTGAGCTGCCTGCTGCATATACATTTTCCATGATGCGCTGAAATGTACTAGGTATGTTAGCATTCTCCCAGAATTTCCATTGGTGTTAGGAATGCTGTTTTAGGCTTGTCTTTCTCTTCAACCTCATCCTGATAGTAGCCAGATGTTAAGTCCATAACAGAAAACCACTTCAATCCAGTTGGTGCTAAAAATGTCTCTTCCATGTTAGGAAGCGCATATGCATCTTTAATGGTCTGATTGTTAAGCTTTCTGTAATCAACGCAGAGAGGGATTGTACCATTTTTCTCCTTCACAGCAACTATTGGTGAGGCGAAGGAACTTTGGGATTCATGGATGGTGTTTGCATTGCAAAGTTCTTTAGGGGGAAGTCTGACTGCTTCAAAAAGGGAATGATGGAAGGGACTTGCCTTCTGTTTAAAGCAGTGGAATCCGAAATATGAATTCTGTGCTTAATCACTGTGTTTTGATCATAGTCAAGATCTCAAACAGGAAAGACTTCAGGAATCTGAAAAATCTAATGTCCTCTTGTTCTCAGAGTTTAAAGGTCAGACTGCATTGCATCCAACAGGAACAGATAGTGGGGAAACTAAGGACTCATCCTCCATACCAGAACTAGCTTTCAGTGGGGAAATAGATGAAGCAATGTAAAGCTCTGCTAACCAGTAGTTGGCAGGAAGGTTGATATCATGAGCCGCCTCATTCTTGACAAACCTTGAATTGTGTTCTTCTTGGACTTGTGAGAACATAAAAGCCTGATGCCTGGGACCACTTAAACAGGTGGAATAAGGTGTCCTCCTGCTTGCTTGGGTTAAAAACCTACAGCAACGTTAACCCTTTGTGGATAAGACTGGACAGACCTGGTCTACACTTTAATAGGATTATTTTAATTATCTGGCAAGACTCAACTGTCGCAGATCTACTCCAGTTGACTTTTATTTGGATGTAGGCTCTAGAAAGCGGAATCTGGTTGGTTGGTGTTGGGGGTAAGATTCTGGTAGACTGAATCAAATTGGTTGGTCTTGGGGTTTAGGAACTGAATCTGACTAGTTGGGTATAAGTTCTGGCAGGCTGAATCTGATTGCTTGGTGTTGGGGGTTAGCCTCTGATAGACCAATTCTGATTGGTTGGTTTTGGGTTCAGGCTCTGGTAGACTGAATCTGATTGGTTTATGTTGGGGATTAAGCTCTGGTAGACTGAATCTTTTTATTTGGTTTTGGGGTCCAGGCTCTGGTAGACAGAATCTGATTGGTTGGTGTTTGGGTTTAGGCTCTGGTAGACTGAATCTGATTGGGTGGTGTTGGAGTTTAAGCTCTGGTAGACTGAATCTGTTTGGTTGGTGTTGGGGTTCAGGCTCTGGTAGACTGGACCCATGCTGATGTTCTGTTTTTCAAGAGGATCTTCATAATCACCATTGGCCTGCAACCAAAGTAACATACACAGGAGAAAATAACTCGCACTTTAGTCATCACATCACATTCATTCATTCATGCAGAATAATTCCTAATGTGTCCATGACTTGTTTGCTAAATTTCCTTCGGGATCAATAAAGTATCTATCTATCTATCTATCTATCTATCTATCTATCTATCTATCTATCTATCTATCTATCTATCTATCTATCTATCTATCTAACAATCTATGGCATCAAGAGTTCCCAACTCTGACTCTGAATGTCTACTGCTTTGGAGATTTAATGTTAACCACATCTGGCTCTTGGCCTTATAGAATGCTACTGACTTAAGCTGTTACAGTTTAAAACAGTTCGTATTTGGTTATAATGGGAAGCAGTTTTAAGACTTTGTTTTTTCACTCACTTTGTTCTGTGATCTTCTCTCAGTGTTTGTAGATACAGACCCTGCAAATCAATTCAAGATGGTAATCAAAAAGCTGTTTTCCACAAGACTGGTAGATTTAATTTGGAATAGAGGAAATCTTTCATAACTTAGATGTAATTTATGTTCTTATTAAAGTATTACATTCATATCAAATCTACTTTAATGAGCACAGTTTTCCAGGTCTGAAATAGAGCCTGAACTTGGACTGATACATACAGTAATTATGAACTGTGTCTATGGTTGTGTGTTAAGTACCTCGTGTCCTGTTGTGGATCAGTTTGTAGATCAGTGCTGATTCTCCAATCACTACAATCAGCAGCAGAGCCACGCAGACGCTCAACGTGATGAGCAAACCTGAGCAATCTGTAGAAAAGCGAAAGAGATGAAACATAACGGTTACATTAAGAACACATTCAAAGCACGTTCAGGAAGACAAAGAATAAAAGCAGACTTCAGAAAAATCTACAACACACACATGAAAAATGGTAAAACTTCACGTTAAGGTCCTTCAGTGACATAGTAACAATGCACCAATGACTGGATGAATATAGCAATTATCAGATATGAATGTGTTCTGTTTTATTACAAATGAAGGAACATGAGAAAGAATTGGTTGGTTCTGCAAAACCACACATCAGATAAAATACATTTACTGAATGAACAGACAGATTAAATAAAACAGTAACTAAAATTCATTAATACAGTGACTAAGATGAACTAATATAGTGACTAAGGCTACGTATATTTATTTGGGCAATGCTCTTATCCAGAGTGACTTACAATTTGGTCTCATTTAACAGGCATTAGGAGTCTTTCCCAAGGACTCATTGTTATAGCGCGGGGTGCTGGCCTAGGCAGAGATCAAACCCTACTTTATAATACATTAACTCTTATGTTAATTGATATAATCATTAATATGAACTAATATGGTAACTAGAAGCTGATATATAGAAACTGATATAACTGATGTATTAACTTGATTGACTGATATAAAGGAAAACTATAAAATAATTTGAATATTAATTTAAAATGTTTACATTAAAATTGAAAATAATTTAAATAATAAATAATTTCACTATTATATATATATATATATATATATATATATATATATATATATATATATATATATATATATATATATATAGTTAGTTATTACTAGTGAATAATAGTTATTTTTCAGCTAATCTCATAGTTAAAATATTAAATAAAACTAGTTATATAAGTTAATCTTAAAATAGTTAAAGGTTGATATTACAGTTAACATGTAAGTTAATCTGAGTTACTGTGTTAATCATAGTTACTATATTGCTTAGTCTTGTTTACTTTATTAGTTAATATTAGTTCTATTAATATTATGTCTGTTCATTCTGTAAATGTATTTTATCTGATGTGAGGAACCTGCAGGAACAACCAATTCCTTCCCATGTTCCTTCATTAGTAATAAAGCCTTAGACATTATTCATTACTGTTAATTGCTATATTCATTAATGAGTTGTTGGTGCATTGTTACTGGGTTACCAAGGAACCTTAATGTAAAGTTATCCAAAATGTACATGCACTCACACACACAACACATTTTAAAATGCTTTGAAAAGTCTATATTGCTGTGTTGTAACATCTCACCAGACTGATGCCTGATTTCTGTCTTTTCTGTTGTTGGATTCATTTAGAAAAACAGAAAAAGAGGGGTGTGAAATACATATTTCCACATTTCCATAATATTTAAGTTAAAATAATTGTATATCACAAAGTTAAAACATTTCTGAGAATTATCAAAGCAATCTTGCCTGTAAATAAGACCATTATTATTGTTATTATTATTATTATTATTATTATCAGAAAATAGCAGAAATGGTTAATATCAAACACAAACTGTTGCTGTTTTAATGTCTTTACAGTTGACAATAAGAGAACCTACCTTTAATGTTGAGTGTGGTGTTGATGGACTGTTTGTTGTTGATTGAACATCTGTATGTTCCCTGGTCTTGTTCAGTCAGGTTGGAGATCAGTAGAGAGAGATTTGCTGGAAGGTTCTTATTAAACATCTGGACTCTGCCTGTGTATCGTGGCATCTCATTGGATACCTGAGTCCCTCCTGAGTCTACATGGTCCCATTTCACACTTACAGGTGGGGTTTGTTGGTCAGAGCAGGAGCAGGGCAGGAGAACAGACTCTCCTGGATATTTGTGAATGTCTTTCTCCTGAGTCTCTGACAGTTTGCAGTCTGCAGGAACATAAAGCAGCACAGTGTTTCTGTTCTGTTCATTACTATTACATTGTGTGTTTGTATGTGATCGACAGTGATTGAGAAGTTTTTAACTGAAGTATCATTTTATTATTATTTTTATTATTATCTGTAAAATTACACCTTGATCTGCAAAATTCACAGATCTATTATTACAGATTTCAACGCTGGCCAAGTTAGCTTCATTTAATGATCTAATTGGCCAGTGACTTAAGAGGAACGCAAAGTTAGCTTGGCTGTATCACTAACAAGACTTACTTCCTTAGTTAATGTTAACTTGGTCCAAAATAATGAAAATATATTTTTCTGACAAATAACCTACTGGCACACTGAGGAGAAAAAACCTCATCAGCATTCAACCCGATGTTTGGTAGCTCTGTTAGCTTATCAGCTCATCTGAAGAGGCAGCCTCAGTAACTATTCCAACATGACAACCTACCTCATTTCCCTGTTTTTTTATTTATTTATTGCACTCTATTCATATTGACAATCATACATTTAAATCTCACACATCAGGCCAACATACATGAGATTTTAAGAAGGATTCTCTACGTAAGTCCACAGGGGGGTCCAAAGTTTCCAGAATTTATCCATTTGGTGACGTAGATCGTAGGTCAGTTTTTCCAGAGGAAGCAGAGTTGTAGCTTGGGAAAGCCACTGCTCAACAGATGGTGGAGAGGAGCCAGCCCATCGAATTAGGATACATATTTTTGCCAGAAATGAAAAAACATTAGAAACAAAAATTTGATATCAGTATCAAAAATACGCTCCGCTCCTGTTCCCGAAAGAGACAGGGCAGGGGACTTCTGAAATCGCGTTTGAAAGATTTTTTCTACCGTCATATGTACTCTTTTCCAGAAAATGCCCATTTTTTTACACTGCCAAAAAGCATGAACAAAAGTCCTTTTCAGTTACCATTTAAAAGTTAGATCTGTCTGGAAGCATCTTCTGCAAGGTGTAAAGTTTATCCTATTAATAAATTTATAATGAAGATTGTGAACACCAGAACAATGGGGACACAGATCTTTACAAATATTGCACCAGTCCTCTTCTGTGATTGGTTGGCCTAAGTCCTTCTCCCAAACTCCTCTCAGACTGTCTGATGATGGTTTAACATGCTTTAGCAAAATGCCATGGATTAGTGAAAACAACCCTCTAGCCTGGTCTTTCTTAACTAGCAACCCTTCAAGGTCGGTTAATTCCTTTCTTAATCTCCCATCCTTAATGGCTGAGGTGACCAGGTGATGAACCTGAAGATATTTGAAAAAGTCTGACCTGGGTAACTCGTATTCTTCTTGCAGTTGTGTGAACAATTTGAGCAAACTACCAGAAAACATGTTACAAATGTTTTTGATCCCTCTGTCAAGCCAAGCTGAGAGTCCAGAGTTATTCAGCTGAGAAGGTAAATCTGGGTTGTGGGCCAGGGGGGACAATAGTGAAAGACGATGATGAATATTAAGATATTTCTCGACTTCGTCTTTAGTCTCACCCTCTTGTACTTTTGCTGGCAGTTTTTGGCTTTTCCGTGTTTAGACTTGGAGCTTTTTTGTAGACTACGTATTCGGTCTATCCCTGTGATATTGTATGCTTCGTGTTCGTGCTGTGATTTCAGATACAAACCCTAGCCTGTTTTTTGACCATTCTCTTTGCCTTCGGATATTAAACCTGATTTGCCTGTCCCTCCACGGTCGTCTCACCCCTGTCAAATGTAACAGGATGTAACTACCCAAGTGTGTTAAGGGATATATTCAAAGGTAAAGCTAATGATTTAAAAAAATTCTTATAGCCAGAGAATTTACTGTATTCTGATATACACTTCATTATAGCTGGAATAGATGTATCTGGGTGGGCCATCTGCATAGAGTGAGATATAGTGGTCCACTCCTCCTGCTCTAGTACCTGAGATGTCCTGGTGGCATCTAATTGTTTCTGCCACTGGCTCAATTGCCATGGAAAAAAAGCAATGCAGAGAGAGGGCAGCCTTGTCTTGTTCCTCGATCTATCTGAAACGTTTTCAGAGAGCAACCCATTTGTATTGACAGCAGCGTATGGGTTGGCATATAACAGTTTAACTAAGTAAATGTAACCCAGTTGACAATTGCATAATAAAAAGGTACAATAATTAGTGATAAAAAGCATAAATAGTAAAATGGGATAATAAATAGTGATAATCCTAGTGAATCAATTCATGAATGATGGGTTGTTATTGTTAAAAACACGATTTGAATGTATTTAATATAGCAGTACTTTTACTGTGACAGTTACGATCTGGTTCTTTTATTTTGACATGCTGTTTTGCAAGCATTCGGCTTCCCATGGAGCCGTTCAGTCTGTTGAGCTGATGAGAGCCAGAGAGTTGGAGACTCCATGTCATCAGAGCTAGAAACAATTAAAAGAAACTAATTCTAAGTTGTTTATGAAGTTTAGGTTTCCTTTCGGAGTACTGGGCAACCAGCTCTGTAAATGCTGTATGTTTGAAGACCAGAAGCTTCATTTCGTCGAGTATTTCTTTTGTTTGAATCGTCTCGGTAAGGCAACTTGTCTATTTTTCATAATAAGTCATAATTTGTTTATTATTGTTAAATACTTCGGTGAAAATTGAGAATTGTATTTTGTTTTGTCAATATTTGTTGTAAGGAATCTGAGAGGGTATATTTTGGTTGAAATGAGTAAGTTTAATGCTCGGAGTGAGCTGACTGTATTTCACATGCTGTAATAACGCACCCAGCACGTGCAAGGTGAGAGGGCTGAATGTGTTCTCATGATAATCACTGTACTCGGTAATGTTTGTGTATAATTGCAAGGTTATCGCGATTTCAGTATACAATGTTGTTATTTCATAGTATTCATCCTGTTTACTTGATAATGGTAATTTAACTGAATGGTATGCAATGCTTTTCAGTATAAATGTGTATGCAGTTTGCATAGCTTTTCTTCTGAGAAGATTGATATTAATGTTGTACAACTACTTTAAGTTTAAACTGATTGATGATATTTGATAGGAATTGAACTATGGCCTGTATGTGTAGCTTAACTAAGGGTGTGGTTACACAGGTCAAGTTTTTGAGCTGGATCTGGTTTCCGCTGAGGATTCGTGGACTACATTAGATGGCGAGCCACCCACCCATTCGAGTGTGATCCTGTTCTATCTCATTGCACATGGCATATCTGGTAGGATTGTGGCCTGCTCGTGTCACATCACTGACTATGACTGACTTGACTTATTGACTTGAATTAACACCAAGTTTTGAAGGACAATTCATCTTTATTTTATTTTAAAGGGTCCGATCTTTTATTTTGGGTAATTGTAAATATTTCAACTTTTCAATTTATTTCTAAAAGAAAGAAAAACATATATCCTTGTATGGTGTCTTTTAATTGCACTGTCTTTTCCACTCTCTCCCCAGAACCTAGTGTCTCTTATTCTTTAGCCTATTGAACCTGGCCTTCCATCGACATGTACATACTCAGTAGTGGGTTACATACATAAAAGTGGGACTCACATTTAATTTTTTAAGAACAGCAAACAAGAATGGCCATTCAATCCTATCAAACGCTTTCCTCTGCATCAAGAGAAACAATAAGGGGTGGGATCATTACTTTTTCTAATAAATCTATAATATTCAACAGTCTACTTATATTATCAGAACCATATCACATTTTTATGAATCCAGTTTGGTCTGAATTAATAGGTCTAGGTAAAGTCACCTCTAATCGCCGTGCCAGAGCTTTAGCAAAATTTTTACAATCTGTATTTATTAAGATTATTGGTTTGTAAGGGGCGCAGTCCTCTGGGGCTTTGACTTTCTTAAGTATTAAGCATTCTTTCTTCAGTTACTGCATATACATAAACTAAACTAAGATTCGCTCACACACACGCACACACACTGGGGCAGTCGTGGGCTTGGGGCAGTTGTGGGTTGGAGGTTAGGGATCCAGCCTCATGACCAGAAGGTCGCTGGTTCGATCCCCAGAGCTGACAGCGCATGACTGAGGTATCATTGAGCAAGACACCTAACCCCCAACTGCTCCCTGGGTGCTGCGGATTGGGCTGCCCACCGCTCCGGGCAAGTGTGCTCACTAGTGTGTATGTGGTGTTTCACTTCACGGATGGGTTAAATGCGGAGTTGAAATTTCCCCATTGTGGGACTAATAAGGGTCACTTAATCTTAATCACACACACAGGCATGACACTATGTCCACCTCCTTGTTTCTACACTCATTGTCCTCAACAAACAGCTTGGGCTCTGGGTCCAATCTCCTTGAGAGGGGCTGGACTTTATTCTTTTCTGGAGTTGCCCATGGTGAGAGGCGGTGGGCAGGTGTGGGCTTTCTCATAGCCCCTCGACTCGGCACCTGTATGTTGGGGTTTTCCCCGGTGAACAAGAGGGTAGCTTCCCTACGCCTTCGGGTTGGGGAACGGGTCCTGACTGTTGTCTGTGCTTATGCACCAAACAGCAGTTCAGAGTATCCAGCCTTCCTAGAGTCCTTGGGAGGGGTGCTTGAAAGTGCTCCTCCTGGAGACTCGATTGTCCTAATGGTGGACTTCAACACTCACGTGGGCAATGACAGTAAGACCTGGAGTGGTGTGATTGGGAGGAATGGCCTCTCTGATCTGAACCTGAGTGGTGTTCACTTCTGTGCAAAACACAGTTTGTCCATAACGAGCACCATGTTTGAACACAAGTATGTCCATAAGTGCACATGGCACCAGGACACCCTAGGCCGCACTTCAATGATTGACTTTGTAGTCGTGTCATCGGACTTGCGGCCATGTGTTTTGGACACTCGGGTAAAGAGAGGAGCTGAGCTGTCAACTGATCACCACCTGGTGTTGAGTTGGATCAGGTGGTGGGGGAAGATGCCGGTCAGATATATTATATACAGATATAAGATGCCAAATGTATAGTGAGGGTTTGCTGGGAACGTCTGGCAGAAGAACCTGTCAGATTGATCTTCAACTCACACCTCCGTCAGAACTTTGACCAGATATCGGGGGAGGTGGGGGACATTGACTCAGAATGGGCCATGTTCCGCTCCTCCATTGTTGAAGCGGCTGACTGTAGCTGTGGTCGCAAGGTAGTTGGTGCCTGTCGGGGCGGTAATCCTCAAACCCGGTGGTGGACACCCCAGGTGAGAGATGCCATCAAGCTGAAGAAGGAGTCCTACTGGGCATGGTTGGCCTGTAGGACACCAGAGGCAGCTGGCAGGTATCGACTGGCCAAGTGATCTGCGGGTGTGGGAAGAGTTCGGTGAGGCTCTGGATGTTGTGGGGCTGTCTTGGCTGACATGCCTTTTCAACACTGCGTGGACATCGGGGGCGGTGCCACTGGATTGGCAGACTGGGGTGGTGGTGCCTCTTTTTAAAAAGGGGGACCAGAGGGTGTGTTCCAACTACAGTGGAATTACACTCCTCAGCCTCTTTTGTAAGGTCTATGCAGGGGTACTGGAGAAGAGAGTCCGGCTTATAGTCGAACCTCGGATTCAGGAGGAGGAGTGCGGATTCTGCCCTGGTCTTGGAACACTGGACCAACTCTTTACAATCTCCAGGATTCTGGAGGGTTCATGGGAGTTTGCCCAACCAGTCCACATGTGCTTTGTGGATTTGGAGAAGGCATTCGACCGTGTTCCCCGGGGTATTCTGTGGGAGGTGCTTCAGGAGTATGGGGTACATAGCTCTTTGCTATGAGCCATTAAGGCCCTGTACAAACAAAGCTGGAGTTTGGTTCACATAGCCGGCAGTAAGTCAGACTCATTCCCAGTGAGAGTTGGACTCTGTCAGGACTGCCCTTTGTCACTGATTCTATTCATAATTTTTAAGGATAGAATTTCTAGGCACAGACAGGGGATGGAGGGTGTCCTCAGGGTCACATCGCTGCTGTTTGCAGATGATGTGGTCCTATTGGGGACATTAGGCCGCGAACTTCAGCTTTCGCTGGATCGGTTTGCAGCCGAGTGTGAAGCGGCCAGGATGAGAATCAGTACCTCTAAATCCGAGACCATGGTTCTCAGGCGGAAAAGGGTGGAGAGCCCTCTCTGGGTCGGGGATAGGCTCTTGCCTCAAGTGGAGGAGTTCAAGTATCTCGGGGTCTTGTTCATGAGTGATGGTACAAGGGAGTGGGAGATTGAGAGGCGGATTGGTGCTGGGTCAGCAGTGATGCGGGCTCTTTACCAGTCTGTTGTGGTAAAGAAAGAGCTGAGCCATAAGGCAAGGCTCTCGATTTACTGGTTGATCTACGTTCTCACCCTCACCTATGGTCATGAGCTTTGTGTAATGACCGAAAGAACGAGATCACGAGTACAAGCGGCCGAATTGAGTTTCCTCTGCAGGGTGTCTGGACTCTCCCTTAGAGATAGGGTGAGAAGTTCGGTCATCCGGGAGGGACTCTGAGTAGAGCCGCTGCTTCTCCACGTCGAGAGGAGCCAGTTGAGGTGGTTCGGGCATTTTGTTAGGATGCCTCCTGAACGCCTCCCTTTGGAGATGTCACAGGCAAGTCCACCCGGGAGGAGACCCCGGGAAGACCCAGGACACGCTGGCGTGACTATATCGCCCAGCTGGCCTGGGAGCACCTTGGAATCCCCCCCAGGGAGTGGAAGTGGCTGGGGAAAGGGAGGTTTGGGCCTCATTGCTTAGGATACTGCCCCCCGACCCGAGCCCCGGAGAAGAGGAAGATGATGGATGGATAATTCAAATGATTTAAATCATGCAGAATTTTTAGGATCATTAACAATAAACAGTAATTCAGAGTATTCTAGTGTAAAATTCTCATTATTTATAATCACAAAAAACAACCATAAAAAGCAGCATGTCGGCGCCAGGCAGTGAATTCATAACCATTTCATGCAATAAATGCAATTCTGTGAGGGAGCTTTTAGAGGTCAATGTCTTGTTTCCATCACCACCACTGTGACCAGTTCTGACTTGTCAAGTTTTTCTACAGGGTGGGCCATTTATGTGGATACACCCAAATAAAATGGAAATGGTTGGTGATATGAACTTCCTGTTTGTGGCACATTAGTTTACAGGAGGGGGAAAACTTTTCAAGATGGGTAGTGACCATGGCGGCCATTTTGAAGTTGGTCATTTTGGATCCAACTTTAGTTTTTTTCAATGGGAAGAGCGTTGTGTGACCCATCAAACTTACTGAGAATTTCACAAGAAAAAAAATGATGTGCTTGGTTTTAACTTAACTTTATTCTTTCATGAGTTTCCAATCCACTTTGGAAGCTGGCACATTCCCTGAGTTTTTCCAGCAAGATGGTGCACCACCACATTATGGGTGTCAGGTCCGAGCATTCCTAGATGAACAGTTTCTTGGAAAGTGGATTGGTCGTCGTGGGCTAAACTAAAGCTGGATCCAAAATGGCCAACTTCAAAATGACCACCATGGTCACCACCCCTCTTGAAAAGTTTTCTCCCTCCCATAAACTAATGTGCCACAAACAGGAAGTTCATATGACCAACCATTCCCATTTTATTTGGGTGTATCCATATAAATGGCCCACTCTGTATTTCTACTCTAATAAATCATTATGATTAAAGAAACAAACTAAACACTGACATCTACTTTTTAATTGCAACCTTTCATAAAGCACTCAAGAGCATAACTAAATACATTTAATATGAATCAGAGCCTAAATAAAGCCTAAATATACTTAAACTGTGATAAGTTGTAACAAAATAATATGTTTAGTATACATTACAGTGTGTTTATGTCAGACAGATATATTAAATACACTTTTGAAAAGTAAACTTTAATGCAAAGTCTTTTTGTGGTCACTGCTTGGAACATTGTTGCAGCTGCCTCGAGCTGTTAGGAACTGATGTGTTGATCTTCATTAGTGATGCATGATAACAGCAGCAATGCTGTACAATGTGAACTAAACAGGGCTCAAGATTTATTTACACGCTGTATCATGACTACCATAAACATAGACGTATGGAGGGCTCAGTCCAAGCCTCTGACCAAATTAAAACCTATTTATCAATTCTGATCCAGTCATAACACAGCAGGTGAGCATATCACACAGTAAAATCTGAAAACTATCAGTTTTAACAGAAACAGTGTTTCTGTAGTAATACAGTAAGTTTAAATTCAGCAGTTTACCTTTAACAGTGAGGCTGAAGTTCCTGTACTGATTCTGGTTTATCCAGCATGAATATGTTCCTCCATCCTCTTCAGTCAGGTCTGAGATCAGTACAGAGAGATTTCCTGGAGAGCTCTGGTCAAACGTCTGAACTCGGCCGCTGTAGCGCTGAAGGAGATCTTCATGGTTTGGTGTTCTCCACTGAACTCTCACAGGTCTGTCCTGCTGGTCAGTGCAGGTGCAGGACAGAAGAACAGACTCTCCTGAGGATCTACTGACTGGAACAGTCTGTTTATTCTCTGACAGAGCACAGCCTAAAACAACAACAACAACAAAAATAACAACATACACTCTTTAACTGACCATAAACACTTAATAATAATAATAATAATCATCATCATCATCATCATTATTATATATTATATGCATTAGGTATTTTTACATAAACAGTAAATTATATATGAATTGCATTTGAAGAGCTTCATTCCAACAATTCTAATATAGCGAGTTTTGTAAAAGAATAACAGATGTGCACATTTTATTTCACTCATAAAGGAGATATTAATCATAACACAGCACTGATATTTCCTATATGCATAAAACTCACAACAACTTATATGAGGAAAAAAAAGAAAATTCTTCAAAGCAGTCTTTATGCATTTGGCAACATTTTGCATTATATTGTATTTATAATACTATTATAAATGATATAATATTGTATTTATATTATAGTAAAATATTGCAAAGTTTGTCTGAAATGTAAAAAGATATTTGAAGGTTTTTCTGAGGAAACAGCGTCTTTTTCTCCATCTGATTAAAATGAAAATATCAGCTCTTCACTCAAAACCACTTCACATTCCACAGCTCCAGCTACTGTTACTGTTCTCTTCAGTCTTACAGAGAGAAGCTTCTGGAAACAGATTGGGTGCTGAGTCAGTTACGCTGGTGCAGTGCGGTCAGTACTGAAACTGTATGATGATTTGACCGACTGACCTGTGACCTCCAGCTGGACATATGGCACGTCCTTCTCATCAGCTCTGCAGGTGTAGAGTCCAGAGTCCTCTTTAGTCAGATCTGAGATGAGGAGAGAGAAATTTCTGGAATGGTTCTGGTTGAACATCCAGACTCTGCCTCTGTAGGATTCTGTATCATTAGACACTGCAGTCTGATCTTTAGTCCATGTGACTCTGTCAGGGTTGATCCTGTGTTGGTCTGGGGGACAGGGACAGGGCAGCAGAACAGACTCTCCTGGAGATCTGGAGAACGTTCTCTCACTGTCACTCAGCACAGCACAGCCTGCAGACCCACAAATACAGACACACACATCACCACCATCTCAACACCAACAGCACAGTAACCAGTTCTCTCAGTGGTCTTTACCACTGTTACCCCCTCTGTTCACATCAGCTGGATGTGATTCTGTCACACCGTCTCTCGTTTAGTGTTATTTAATTGGCTGGTTTGATGAAGTTTATCAGTCAGGGTTCTGCTTCGTTCCTGTCATTATAATTCAGCCTCAAAGCTTTTATTGATCTAACATCACAGTAATGATGGAAGCTTGGCTACATTAAAAAACATATTTTTGTAATATTTCTGTATCAGACAGACGGGTAACGCTTTACATTAAGGGTTAATTATTAACTGTTAT